>NC_058031.1:2397786-2676663 GCF_019176455.1 Solea senegalensis
TTCCATTAATTTTCTGACTATCAACTTTTTTCTATAAAAAAAACAGTGGATTGCTCCAGACCAGGTTCTCTGACAAAAGTGGATTTTCTTTAGCGTTTTCTCTCTCTGCACCACTTCTTCTGAGTGAACATTACTTTGTTGACACTAGAGGAAGTTTGGAGTTGACGCGTCGACTTTAACAGCTATGCATGTGTCATTTTTACTCAGCAAACTATTTCATGGGTGCCTCATTAAGCATGAGATACAATCTTAGGACAGCAATTTGTTTTTCCAATGTTCTTCAGGATGGACCCCTCTGGATATTTTTATGTCAGATCACTGTTAGATGAAGGGAAATGCGTCATCACCCAAAAGCAATCATGCTGACTGTCACCAAATGAAAACCAACTAACGAAATGACGAATAAACTGCCCAACAATGCTGCAGTGTAAGTTATTCAGTGAGCTTGCTCTTTGCATTCAGTTTTCATTCATCCCTTTCTCTCCTCTTTTGTATGCATGCATTGTTTAAATTATTAGAGGCACAGGCATAAATTCTTGTGTGATGAAATCTTCTCATCATATACTTGGTATGAAGAAAATAATGATTTTCCTTTCTAAACTTCTGCATTGACTAGTTAATATACAATAAAATCCAGGTCTCATCTGAACATAACCACACAAAAACACATAGACTTGCAGCACTGAGTCAATTACACTCACATATCTTAAAAAAATTCCATGATTTTGACATAAAAAAATGACACACACTAACTACGGATGTATTAATTATCATAATGAAACAAAGTCAAGCTATAAAATATATATTGTTGATCACTGCATGTTGTGCAGACAGAAATAGCAAATTGTACATTAAAGAAAGTTACAATGGGTCTCAGTGAGTCTGAGTGGCACTGTCTTTGCACATTATCTGCCAGATGGGCCAGGAAAGGGCCTGCTAGAGGGGAAGACAGGGTCACATCCTCCATCTTCATCCATTATATAAGACTTATTTTTGGGATGTACATTTCAAACCAGCATGGGTTTTCTAAGTGGTTGTCAGACAGTCAGCCACACTCTCTTGTGCATGATGTGGAATGACCACATAAATGTCTTCCACAGATAGATCAGAGCGACTGGTTGCATCAGACAGTAAGACATTTCCACCTCATGTTTTAGCTGCAGTATTTTCCAACATTGTGTTAAATCTATTTGCTCTTTGATTCAGGACAACAGCTGCGTGGGATTTGTTGTGATGCACCTCCAGGTGTTGCCAGCATGTTTCTTTGCCGCAAGGCCCAACAAGCATTTCCTTTCTGGCACAACTTTCAGCTCAGTGAAGCTGAACCTTTAGGATGCCCCTTTATACTTCATATGATATGGCAAATGCTCCTGCGTCCACGCTCCTATCTTTCAGTCTGTCCTCCAAAAACCTGCTTTAATGAGATACGTCTCCAGCATAATGAGCCATTTGGGTGTTTTTAAATGAATAAAGACAATCCCGTCCTTAGAGACACTATGTGGCAGAGCTAATTCTGCTGCTCTAAATTGGCTATTTTCAAAGACATGTATCAAGCGCTTCTTGTTTGTGAAGTAAAACAGTGAACCACTGTAATTAACCTCATGAATCAGATCAAGGGCCTAACACTTAGTGGAATCCATTATAGCCTATGTCTCGAGTATGTGACGTGTCATGCACAAACATGACCGAAATGTTGCAGTTAAGAGAATATATAAGGAATCATGGTGGCAAAAAAAAAAACAACCAGAAAAAAACTGCCTACAGCTACCAAGTGACTCCATACATTTCCCTAAACGCCTTGTTAAAAATCCTTCAGGTTGTTGCGGTAATGTACATGTGAGCAGAGAGAGACAATACACAAATCATAGCATTGGACGTCTGTGAACTTCTGGTTGCAAAACCTCAACAAGGAGCTCATCAAAATGTGAATCTCGGGGGCCTCAGATGTGGTGTTTAGATTCCTATTTGTGACGTTACCACCAGTTCCTACTTGCCATTACAATAATGGCTTGACCTAACAAGAGCAACAAGAAAAACAGTCTGCTTCCATCCAGCTATAATTTGTGCAAGAGTTCACACTGCTATCATCAGTCAGTCAGTTCCTCATACTCACATTCCATCCCAGTAGCTGGTGTTAGTGGACAATTATAGTTGTTTGCCTTTTGAGTCAAGACGAAAAGGCAGAGGTGTGTGCAAACACATTACACAGTACAGTACACATAAGCATCCATCATCGTTGTTTTCTTCTTCGTCGTCGTTTTCTTGACTTGAAAATAATAGCAAAATATATTGTGCCGCATGGAGCATGCACGGAGGGAGCGTACAGTTTGTGCAGTTGAATGTTTTGAGCTTCTAAAGTACAGTATGTCCACACAGGATCCAGCAGACAGACCATTGCAAAATGAAATAACCCAGTAAGAGCTTGTTAAGAGACGTTTTTGACTAAAGGTCACATAACAAGCTCACTGAAAAGTGACAAAGAGGAACGTTGGCAAAAGGATAACCTCAGGAGACATTCCTTGGACCTTTATTCTGTCACATCTGGTTCTTGCTGGCTCCTGCTGGTATTACCCTCATCCTCCTTCTACGACTCTCCTTCAACATTCCCACATACAGCTTTGCCACTGACTGCGTGAGAGTCATAAGTAACTGACACTCACGGTATATACTCATCTATTGTGGATTTAGGGAAAGGGTCACAGAATTTGAGACCCCACCACCCACAACCTTCACCATTCAGGCCTCGTACTATTTTTTTATTATTATTATTGTTTTTTAGAGGACACTGACATCAGTTAGTTTGCAGAGTGAGTGTGTGTGAGTGAGAGTGCACATATTAACACTTTTTTTTAATTTCATTTCACCAGGAATTATTATACAACCATAGATGTAACTATATATGCTGTGCTTAAGTAACCACATTGCAGTATAAGTACCAGAGTACGTACCAGAGTGTGTGACATTGTAAAGACACCAAATCTATCAACTCCATGGAACTGGACCATTTTGATATCAATGATAAAGTTAGCCTGTATGTGTCTTACCTCATTTAATAATCTCTGTAAGATCAATTGTTTTCATTCTTCATTCTAAATGAACTGTAACAAGAAATGCACTGAACCTTGTCAGGATTCGACACTTTCGAGAATCTTGACAGAAGTCAAACATTCATGCTCTGATGGGATTCCACCTCCGTGAAATTGGGAGATGCCGATTTTTTACACTTCAGTGGCTGAGCCTGGACTTCTGACCGCGTGGACCGGTAAAGTTCTTATCTATTGACTTTTCATTTCATTTTCCTGCTCTGTGGCCTGACTCACTCCCTCGCTCTCTTTCCTTGTGTCTGGTGCCACACACACACACAATCAAACACATAAGTTCTTTGTTACAACTAATACATTTTGTGTCTTCTGTATTCAAAGCGAAGCAGTGGAGGATTTTTCTCATAAATTACACATGTCTCTGCTTTTATTGTTGATGATCTGATGATGTCAGAGTATCCATGACAACACCAGCACACACACACTCATCAGTCTACAGGTGTTCAATTGAGGAAGTTTTCTGGGAGTTGTTTCTCCTTGCCTTCCTTGGATAATGAAAAATAAAGCTGGGATAGGCAACATATTAATGGTCAATAATTTCATAATAACCTCGACAATAACATTAATAAGCAGGATGCAATAGATCCGATGGAAAACTAGATTTCTATACCTCTTCTATGGGCTCTGTTCACAACCTTGAGAAAATCTGGCAGTGCGGCGGGAAACCTTAACCAATCATAGTGACTGTTCTGAGCAGCTGCATGTTCACAGAAATCATGACACTAAAAATAATTAAAGGAAATAATTGACCCAGAAAGTTAGAGCTCACCTTACTTTGCTACTGTCTGTTAAAGAGCTCCAGTAGGTGATGTCACACAACTACGGTAACACCATTTTTGGCAGTCAATGGTGCTGTTCAATTCAAATGTCACACAATTTTCATAAAAATTTTACATGCCGAAGCAGTCGGGGACAGGCTGATTGGAAAGTGATTTACTGGATAACCAAAAATCCTGAGGACGGGAGAGATGGAACATTGCTATAAAACACACTCATGTCAGGTACTGTCATTAATCACAACGCGGAAGTTTGCGCCCAGAGTCCTGGTGGGCAGTTAATTGTGTAAACTTAAAGGAAACAGAACTTGCAATGATCAAGATCATGTTTACACTTCTTACTGATGTTAAAGTGCGTGTATATAAAGTCTATTTTGAGACACACTATGACGTTAGTGAAACCTTCATTTTATTTGACAGTTTGGGGTGTGATCATTGTAAGTTAACTTTTACTTAAGTTTCCCTTTAACTGTAAACCAGGAACCTGCAAATATGGATGCCAAATTCAGCATCGTAACAGACTCCAATGCTAACTTAAATAGCTTGCTTTTGTTTTTTTCTTTCTTACACGCATTTATTATGTTTTTTTTTGTTAAGTCTTTCAAGAATAAAGTCATAACATGAGAATAAAGTTGTAATCTTTTGAGAATAAAGTTATGAGCATAAAGAAATGGCTGGTAGTAGTCGACTGCAGGCTATCTCTGGTAACATCTGCCTTCTGTTGCTATGTAATAACAATAAATCAGATAATGATAAAAAGAAATCTCATATTATTACGACTTTATTCTCGTAAAAATTACAACCTCATATTTGTAATATTATGAGTTTTTAATATTACGACTTTATTCTCATAATATTATGACTTTATTCTCGAAAGATTGCGACTTTATTCTCAAAAGATTACATTTGTTTTCTCTTCAGTTTGCCCCTAATACTGCATCGTATGTCAGTAAGAATAGAATAAGGGTGTAAGTTTGTCAGAAAGTTGAAGATGTAATGCTGAAAGAGTAATAATGAATAATGTCCATTTCAACTGTTTCTATACTTGTAAAAAGCAGGTATTAACAGATATATTCAGTCTGTCAGTTTATGTGATTTCTTTTTTTTTTTACTCGATCTCCATGTGCACAATACGTCTTGCATGAGCATGCGATGTTCCTCATCCAGAAAACATAAACTATAATCATAAAAATGGGACCTGAGAGACTCCCAACAATTATTTGTTTTTTATTATTCTCCTCTCTCAAGCAATATGTAATTGTTCTGCTTGAATGTGTCTGGAAAACTACTCTGCAAATGAATCCGTCTTACTTTCATGTTTTGTATCATTTATAAAAGGTATTGCATCATCAGTGCATATTCATCATACATAACAAAGGTTCAACCGTTTGCAAAATGTAACAATTAACTTTTCAAAGGAATTTTATACTTTTAAACGGTGACTGGACACTGAAAGGAAAATCAGTAAAGCTCATTTATAAATGTCTTGACCTGAAAATAACAGACTCATTAGCAAAGCAGGTTGCGTCATCATCGCCATTCATGGAAGTTAATACATGGATTTCTCACAGTGTGAAAAAATTGGTGTGATATGCGAACAGATACTCCATTTATCTTTCCAGTTTAAGGTTACGCTTTCACTGAGAGCTGCAGAAATGCATGTGTTAACAAATTCAAGAAACATCATCTAGCTCTGGGTCAATCGCACCAATGCTGAAGCCAAAAAGTAATCTAATATACTCTGTGTAGAAAATAAATGATGCTGGAGAATCTATATTCAGAGACATAGTGTGGAGTATCCATCCATCCATTTTCTACCACTTCATTCTCAAAATAAGGGTCAGGGGGAGTGCTGTGCCGATCTCAGCTGACTTAGGGTGAAAGGTCCATCACAGGGCCACATAGAAACAAACCTCCATTCACTCTCATACTCACACCCAGGGTCAATTTCGAGTGTCCAATTTAAATAATCCCCATATTGCATGTTTTCAGACTGTGGGAGGAAACCGCAGAACCCGGAGAAAACCCGGAGAAAACCCATGCACACACAGGGAAAACATGTTCACATTTAAGCCACCTAAACTTAAAAAATGAAAAATACTCTATATGTTAGGAGATTTTAGGATTTAGCAACCGAAAAGGGGTACATAAACACTATACTTCATTTAAGTGCCATCTCTACCATAAGTGATGATAAATATAAATAATAGTAAATAACTACCTTAAATGTGGTGTTAATTCTTAATTTCTCTCCATGTCCCTGTTTACTGGGTCGAAAGAGTGACATACATTTTTGAAATTTGTATTTTTATTAATCAAATTTAAATTAATGTTATATTTATTCTATAGTCTTTGTAAAACACAGTGAGGGACGCTGTATAATACTACAATACCGACAACTGAAGCCAAGTGTTTGTGATGGAAATGTTTTTGAGGTCTGTCCTGTTAGTCGACATTTTTTTTTTTTAGAATATTTGAAGTCTTTTTTAATCTACATACTGTTTGCTGAACGGTGGGATGTATTTACCCTGCTCTCGTGTTGTAATGCCAGTGAAGAAATGTTTGACTAGGGGGGACAACTAAGTTTATCTATCGGTGTGTAGAACAAGGATCATACAGCCAAAAGAAAAACAAATGAGTAATTATAAATTAAAAACAATTATTGAGGTGGTACAAGCACTGGTACAAGCACTCTCCACCAAATGTGTTAAAAATCTCAACCAAAGTAAAATATGGAGAAGGGCTGACTCGGGAGGGTTGATGACATAAAAGAAACAGAAAACATCCAAAATGAAAACATATTTTTATTGTCATACATGATGAGTGCAAATAAAAGACCTTGTGATTAAAATCTACTCACCACTAAGGCATCATTAAATACAAGTTTGTTGAAGCTATTGTCTAGAATATAAGGACGACATCAAGAGGGGGGGGAAAAACAACACAGTAATATGCAACTAAAACAGAGGGAAAGAAACTGAAATCAACAAAAACTAAAACAACCAAAATAAAACACAACACAATTTTACATTCAAAGGAAATAAGTCAAAAGAAAGCCATAAGAAATATCTGTATTATGGTAATTGATGATAAAACATTTTCAACAATCTGTTATGTACACTTGGCACTAATGTTAGATCGTTAGATTGTTGTCCAGTTAGGTTTTCAACTCTAGCATGTGCACAGGTCTTTTTATTCAAATGCAAGTTTAATGGTGTATATAATCTACAGTATATAAATATACTGAGGCAATCTCAAACAAAGATATTGAAAAGTTTTGCAAAGCCTGACGTATAACTTCTTTAGATATAGAGATCAGACTGCTCAATGGACAACAGTTCATCAGAAAAAATGCTCACATACTTTTATATATAGTGTTCAAGGATTTTTTTTTTTCATAACAATAATTTATCTTTGATAGTCCATCTCATGCACTTGGAAACTGTAAACAGTACAAATATAAATGATCCACTTACAATATTTGAATCCCAGCAATTCCAAAATAGACAGACAGACTCCAAAAAACAGCAGCAGATTGTTTGTATGCATTTTCCAACACTGGCATATGTGTAAATAATGAGGTGGAAAATGGCTATTTACCATGATTGGATTGTCTCCACCTTTTTGACGTGGCAAGTGAGAATCAAAAGCAGTTTACAGCTCAAACGATGCAATGACTTCCAGCTCAAGATATGACTCTGATGTGTTATATCTCCAAAACATACATTTTTAAATACATAAAAATGTACAGTATGAAGTAGAAAAATGGCCTGGGGTGGTTGTCAGCATCCTGATATGTCTTTTTCTGATATGTTAAAGGGAAAGTTCAGCCATTTTTATGTTACATACTTGTTAATCAAATTCAACCTTTACGTTTATGCAAATAATAATAAAAAAAGAAGAAATATGACAAATTCAAAAAGCTTGAGATAAACGATTAACTTTTGGGCTGAGTTGCAGTCAAGAGAAGCAGAGTCTAGCCCATGATTTAAAGAACCAGTGTGTACGATTTAGTGGCATCTAGGGATGGAGTTGCATATTGCAACCAACTGAAAAACCTGTACTTCACACTACACGTCCAAGTGTGTATGAGAAACTGTCCAGCCCTCCCAAGAATTTGATTTGTCCATTCTGGGCTACTGTACAAACATAGTGGTGCATCATGGCAGACTCTGTGAAATAGAACTCACTCTGAGTGTATGAAAGTATGAATTAATGAATCATAAATATAAATCGTATATTAAAATTCTGTCAATAAATCCTCCCCAGTAATCCCACACTCAAGTTTGTCAAATGAATTAGACTGAATGGAAAGGCTGCTAAATCCAAATTTAAACCAATCAATAATAAATAATAATAAATAATTAATATATCACCACTTGTAAATGTAGCTTATTTCTTGTGAGTTATTGGACCTAACTGAGAACCATTAAAACAACTGCAACCTCTTTAACTCATAATTTAAAATAAACTATCATTATTATTATTATTATTATTATTATTATTATTATTATTATTATTATTTTTATTAGTAGTAGTAGTAGTATTATTATTAGTATTATTGTTATTATTATTATTAGATCATTCATCTTTGAGTTGACTCACAATGGTGGACATAAGCAAAATACACAGCATAAATACACAGCAGACTAAATTAAGATTGCTGTTGTTGTCTCGTTAAATAAGAGTTCGTAACAGTCCGCGACGGAACCTAGTTCTCAAGGAACAATGGCTAACTCGTAAACTTTTTAGGCCACGTGTTTAAAAGTAAATAAACAGTTATTATTTGCGATATTTATGAATGAAAATACTTAGTTAAGACAAAAAGAAATGGAGCTGCAACTTTCCCATTACCTTAAACGAAACTTTATTTCACTGGTCTTTGACACTTTCCTATTTCTTACATGTAGAGTGAAACTAGAATGGTTTTAAAGATACATAAACACAAAGCTAGAATAACACCAACCATTGTTTATCTCCACTTCTTCATTGCTTTTCAGTACTAATCTAAATTTTCACAACCACGTGTGTGCACTGGGTAATAGACTGTTACAGAAGCAAATTTTTAGCCATAAGACTTGTCAGTAAAAACAAAGCAAGTAGATACCTGATATACAGACAGGCTTCGTTCCACATTCACTAACTGCGTTTTCATCAAGCATAATAATAAACTGACATGACTTTTTTTTATTATTTTTCTTTTTTAAACAGAAGATCCTTTCAAATCATTGGAGCATTGTAAAGAGACTGTCAGCTATAATGTGGAATGGTGTCTTCAACTACAATACGTGGAATGTAGTGGTGATACATGGTATTGTGACACTGAGCTTCTTTCCCAAACTGCACCTTCAAAATGTGAAACCTGATTTTTGAGGTGATCGTTCACACCGACAACCGTACAAACAGCAGAGTCATGCACCTGGGTTAAAATAAAAAGGATGAGGTCAACATTTACCAGTTTTCAGTTTGTCTAGCCTAACTAATTTTCTTTTGACAATTCTAAAAGCAACAAGCAGATGCCGCCACCTAATGAAAACAGAGGCTGGAAGAGAAAGCCAGGCACAACTTTTTTTTTCTTTCCTTTTTTTGGGATAAAACAACTGCTTTAACAGGAATATTTTGCAAGCAGGATTGATACAGTGTGGTGAGACATTTTCAATTAACATCAATAAAAAGGGTTCTTAAGGTTTTACATACAGATGATAGTCAATCTTGCAAAATACATGGAACCACATTAATGCACATACAACCGTCATTGTATTAAAATCAAGCAGCACCTGAACAGTAAGTAAAACTACAACGACAATCAATAATTAGTTTAAAAAATAATAAAAAAAACACAAAAGGAGCACTGCCTTTTTTTTTTAGAAGCCTAATAATATGGAATGTCTTGCCTGAACAAATCTAACATGATTATTTGAGGGCCCTTGGAACTTTCAAACTGGGAATTTTGTGAATGTGATCAAGAAGCAATACACCAAGATGTCAGTGTCACAATACAGCCTGCCTCCTTTCTGTATGAGCACACAGCAGAATTGCAGTTAGCTGAATACGGGATTGTACGCGTGTCTTGGAAATTCAAACGTAAAAACCGTTTTTTTTGGGGGGTCGTGAAGCAAATGGAACGCCTACCATCACAGTGTTTGGTGGAAATCAACTGCCAGTTCAATTACCAATACAATAAAACCTGTAAATATCATGAGGAATCACAAATAAGAAAAGTAACAAAAAAAAATGGGATGGGGAAAATGCACAACAAAAGGAATTTGGAAGGACGATTAAAATTCACAACACCCCTTCCCACCCCCCCAAGACCATACGCACAAACTTTCACGTCCTTTCACACTCAGTCACACTATACACAGGCTGACGCACTAAGCCGACAAACACAACAGCAACGTGGACTCACTAATCAATACGGCATGTTTCCACAAAGTGACTGAATCTGCTAACAACTGAAATTTACCCTGTCATCTCGCAGTGAACTGAGAGGATTAAACTACTTTGTCAGGAGCAATTCAGGCTGCTTGTCATACAGAAGTGGGAGGGGCTGATGGAGTGGAGGGGGATGTATATAAGCTGTCTGTGTTTAAGATAAAAGTGTGGGTGGATTAACAGTGCAATTCCATTAGTTTTCCCCATCTCCGGTTTCTGGCTCATCTGCCTGGTTTTCTGATGTCCACAGCTGGGGACAGAAAAGGGCACAACGTTACGACTGGACTGGCAGTGAAAAAACATCACACATCGCGATCAAGCCATTTAAAAGAAAAAACAGCATTAAAAGTTTGAAACTCACAGTCAGGTTGTCCCTTAGTAGTTGCATGATCAGGGTGCTGTCTTTGTAGGAATCCTCATTCAAAGTGTCAAGTTCAGCGATGGCTTCATCGAATGCCTGAAATTCAGATGTTGGATTTATTATTAAATATGTTTATTATCAAGCAGCATCCTTGTAAGGCTCGACTAAATAAAACTGAGTATTCTCTTTCAATCACTTAATACTGTAAACTCAAATTCAGGCCATACCGTCTTAGCCAAGTTGCAGGCCTTGTCTGGGTTGTTGAGGATTTCATAGAAGAAGACTGAGAAGTTGAGGGCCAGACCAAGCCTTATAGGGTGTGTTGGCTGCATCTCCCCCTTGCTAATATCAAATGCTTCCTGGTAGGCCTTCTGGGAATTATCCACCGTATCTTAATGAGGCAAAGGTTAACAAAAGAAATGTGAGTGTTAAAATTCAAAATGACAACAGCAACAATGACAAAGAAGATGTTAAGAAACTACTGCACGCAATTTCAAATGATATACAATTAAATGATGCATGTGTTCACTTACCCTTCTTGCTGTCCCCAGATGCAACCTCAGACAGGTATCTATAATAGTCGCCTTTCATTTTCAGGTAGAACACCTTGCTTTCAGGAGCGAGTGCATTGGCGATGAGATAGTTGTCCAGTAGGCTCTGAAAACAGTAGTTTCGTTAATGATTTTGCAATAACACAAAAGCACTGCAATCATATTTTTTATAAAGGAAACCCTTACAAGCACATCATTGCAGATGTCCTGCAGCTCAGTCTCAATCTTCTCCCGGTATTCACGTGCCATCTGCGTTTTTTTGTCATTGCCTTCAGCCTTCTGCTCAATGCTGGAGATGACGCGCCAGGATGAGCGGCGTGCCCCTACCACGTTCTTGTAGGCAACCGAGAGAAGGTTGCGATCCTCATTTGACAGATCCCCGCTTTGCTCGGTCACCGACTTCATGGCCGCGGCCATGTCATCGTAGCGTTCGGCCTGCTCAGCAAGCTTGGCCTTCTGTACCAGGTCATTCTTGTCCATTTTCTAGACTGAGAGAGGGGAAAATAGAATATTGGAAGATTTTGAGAATATACAAAAGACGGTGATGGGTAATTCACAAGGTCAACAGGTCCTTACATATAATGTTTTACCATATTTTATGGCTGCAACTAACAATTATATTCATAATCGATTAATTTGTCCATTCTTTTCTCAATTAAACAAATACTTGTTTGGTACATAAAATGTTGAAAAATGTTGGAAATGATGTTCTCAAATGTCTTCTTTTGTCCTCAAACCAAAATGATTCAGTTTTAAAGCAAAGAAACAATAAAATATTCACACATAAGCAGTTGAAAATTCAAAAAAAAAATCACTCAAAATTAAGTTTAACACAGTAATTGATTAACAATCAATTAATCAAGTAATTGTTTCATCCCTAATATATTTATATCTGACCTGATCTCTTATATTAAATGTAATATTAATTTGTGAAAAACCACAAGATTCAATTAGGGATGTATTGATAAAGAATGTTATAACACCTTTACTGCAATGTAAACTGGAGCAATTAATATGCATTTACTTGATTGACAACACTTTTTCAACCCCCTCATTTGATATAGCTTGTTACAAACACACTGCATTAATTGCATGTATACAATTGTAAATTTAATATTAGTCTTTGTGAGATGTGGTAATTTAAATCACAATGATAATATATTAACAGTAGTTTAGATATTTCCCCCAAAAAATATGTATCTCGCCTGCTAGCGATAAAGACCATATGTCTAACCACAATGAAAGACAAATCGATATTATGACCATTTAAATAACATATTTTTAAAAAAAAATTGTCGAAGAGATATGACCCGTTGCAATTATTTTTAACCGAAATAATCGTGAAATGTTCACATCGTCCCATCCCTTGAGGGAGTGAGACACAGCGAACTGGGCCCACAGGCAAGTGGGTCAACCATTCGCATCACTTGCTAATGCTAGCTACTAGCAAGATCAGGTCCGCCAATCATGTCTATTTCAATGTAAATTTGATCTGAATATGAGAATATCTCATTCGTCTAATACGCTTTACAATTATTTAAGTGTAAAATTGACTACTGGCTCTTCCGCCGTTCATTCAACCGACCCTTTGCGGTAGCAGACGAAGCCTTCCCGGGTCAGTTTGTAATGCCCTCCCCCGATGCTAGGGTGACATTTCGCTCGCCGATGTGAGCATTAGTTCACCGAATACGACGGATACAAGCGGTGGCTGGTTTTGCCTCATTTATGTCAGCGACCAAACTGGAAGATATCATGTTATTTTTGGCAAATATGTCCAATAGCTAACACAATAGCGCACAGCGAATCAGCTACAGGCTATGTAGCTACTGTCGTCAAATGTATGGTTACCGCTACATAACGGTTCGAACATAGGCCAGCGAAGAGCTACGGCGGCCTTTCAGCGTAAAAACGCACGTTTGAGTAAAGGCCTACTATGTTAGTCGATCGCATGACACACACGAGAAAGGAAATATTATATTTTGGAGTGTGCGTTTTGCGTTTAACTCGTTTTAGGCAGCTGTATCGCGGCCCACTCAGACTGCCGATCCCGACAGAACAAAGTGTCATGGAATCCGACCGTCGGATAGCTCGCTAGCAGCTAACGCTAACCTGCTCCGCGAACATGATAGCTTCTCAACGGGATCCCAGCGGACACGGTGCAACGGGCGTTTCAAAATTCAAACATGAATGGAGTATCTAGTGTTATAACGCGCTTTTCGTGACCGCGGCACGACCATACTCACAATATGGGTGACTTTTAGTCCTGCTTTTATCGCTCTCTCTCTGGACGATTGAGCCTCCGTCCTCCGTTAGGTCAGCGTATCGCTCAGGGCAGTACCACTTCCGCTACACTGGCACTTCTGTTTCCTCTTCTCTCACCGCACACATCTGCCTCACCTAATGCAGCTACTATTCACATGCTAAATAACAGCTGAGCAAAGGAAACGCCATTGTTATCATTGTTATCATTGTTATATGCTCCTTTTTTAACATATTACCGGGGATTTTTTTTTAGAGACGTACTGTAAACGACCATGTTCACAATAACCCGGGTTTTTTTATCAGTCTCTGCACTGCAGCAGCACAGAAGAGGAAATGGTGTACACTAACATTTTTATTTAATTTGCGTATCTCAAACGGCAAATTATTCATATATATTCTTCAAATTCTTAAACAAATTGTATGTGTATATATATGTACGTATATATGTATATATACATATATACAGTACGTATATATTATATATGAACACATGAATACATATATATGTACACATACATATTATATATAACTAAATCTAAAAGTAACAACTGTATGTTTAAGTATCCAACTCAGATGGCAAAAATAGCTACAATACAGAATTGTCTTTATTTTGGACTCACTTTGTTACAGTATATTTACAATGTATTATCACTGTCCTTTGAGAAGGGAAGCCCAAATCTCTTTGTCCCAATTTATGAGATGTACAGTATGTTGATATACAGGTGCTGGTCATATAATTAGAATATCATCAAAAAGTTGATTTATGTCAGTAATTCCATTCAAAAAGTGAAACTTGCATAGTGTATACATTCATTCCACACAGACTGATATATCTCAAGTGTTTATTGCTTTTAATTTTGATGATTTAGCTGACAACTAATGAAAACCCCAAAATCAGTATCTCAGAAAATTAGAATATTGTGAAAAGGTTCAATATTGAAGACACCTGGTGCCTCACTCTAATCAGCTAATTAACTCAAAACACCTAAAAAGGCCTGTAAATGGTCTCTCAGTCTAGTTCTGTAGGCTACACAATCATGGAGAAGACTGCTGACTTGATAGACCATTGACACCTTGCACAAGGAGGGCAAGACACAAAAGGTCATTGCTAAAGAGGCTGGCTGTTCACAGAGCTCTGTGTCCAAGCAAATTAATAGAGAGTTGAAGGGAAGGGAAAGATGTGGTAGAAAAAAAGTGTACAAGCAATAGGGATAACCGCACCCTGGAGAGGATTGTGAAACAAAACCCATTCAAAAATGTGGCGGAGATTCACAAAGAGTGGACTGCAGCAGGAGTCAGTGCTTCAAGAACCACCACGCACAGACGTATGAAAGACATGGGCTGTCGCATTCCTTGTGTCGAACCACTCTTGAACAAGAGACAGCGTCAGAAGCATCTCGCCTGGGATAAAGACAAAAAGGACTGGACTGCTGCTGAGTGGTCCAAAGTAACGTTCTCTGATGAAAATAAATTTTGCATTTCCTTTGGAAATCAAGGTCCCAGAGTCTGGAGGAAGAGAGGAGAGGCACAGAATCCACCTTGCTTGAAGTCCAGTGTAAAGTTTCCACAGTCAGTGATGCCAAAGCTACCAGTACCTGGTTTAGGGACCATGGTATCCCTTTCTTCATTGGCTAGCAAACTCGCCTTACCTTAACCCCATAGAAAATCTATGGGGTACTGTGAAGAGGAAGATGCGATACACCAGACCCAACAATGCAGAAGAGCTGAAGGCCACTATCGGAGCAACCTGGGCTCTCATAACACCTGAGCAGTGCCACAGACTGATCGACTCCATGCCACCTCGCATTGCTGCAGAAATTCAGGCAAAAGGAGCCCCAACTAAGTGTTGAGTGCTGTACATGCTCATACTTCCCATGTTCATACTTGTCAGTTGACCAACATTTCTAAAAAACTTATTTTTGTATTGGTCTTCAGTAATATTCTAATTTTCTGAGATACTGAATTTGGGGTTTTCATTAGTTGTCAGCTAAATCATCAAAATTAAAAGCAATAAACACTTGAGATATATCAGTCTGTGTGGAATGAATGTATACACTATGCAAGTTTCACTTTTTGAATGGAATTACTGACATAAATCAACTTTTTGATGATATTCTAATTATATGACCAGCACCTGTAAAGCTGGACAGACAGAGGCCATTTCTCTGAGCTCATGAAAAGTTTTCTTTTTCGAGATATTAAAAGAAGTCATATTGGACACGCGTGTGTACTCTCACACACCATTTGGAGAAAATATCAGGATTGCGATTGTGATTTGTTTTGTTATTTCATGTATAAGTCAATCTTAATTTGGACATTCATGTTCTACATAAAACAGGATTGAATTGAAGATATAATTTTATAACTGACACCACAGAGAGTACAGAATAAACCTTGGGTCAGAAATGCTGCATACTGCATTTATCCTAAATTGAAGCCTTTGCGAATTGCCAATTTTATCATTTCAAATTGTGCTTTTGTTATGAAAAGGATTAATTGTTCTGCCCTATATGTTTGTACCTCTGTCACAAATGACTCCCACAGTTGTGCCGCTTTGGCTGTTGAAACATTCCACTTGTTGGAGACATCTGCGCCTATATACAGCATTCTGAAATTCCTGTTTTCTGCAAAGGTCGGTGGGGGCATAGGGCCTGTATAAAGAGTGTGTCAGTTGGAAGTAGGTTTGTTGGTTGCAGTGAAAGAAACAGCTCTGGTGGCGAAATGGAAGCGTAAATGCGGTACTATTGTTTTTCTGTAATTTTCGGTAAACAGATTTTTGTGTATATAGATTTTGTTTTTTGGGAAAGAGTGAAGAAGAGTTGGTAATGGTCTACATTTATAGTTTTTTAATACAGTTTTGGCATTCACACATTCTCACGCTGCAACATGGGGTTAAGTGTATTACTCAAGGACACATATAGACTAGCAGATCCGGAATTAAACCCACAACCTTCCAGTTGAAAGACAACTTGTCACTTTTTTTAACACTTTTACTTCTAAAACTTAAGTACATTTTATATCAGAAAATAACTGTTGATACTTAAGTACAGTAAATGTCATATACTTTAAGACTTTTACTTAAGTAATATTAGGAAAAAAGGGACTGTAACTTCTACCAAAGTCCTTTTCTAGTAACATCACTTTTAGGTACTTTATATAAGACTGAGTAAGACACTAATTTAATTGCAGGTCAAAAACTGCACATTATCATCGTGCTCAAGTCTTATGTCTGGCACCTTTAGGAGATAAGGTAAGGTGACAGAACTAGCAGCTTGTGTGATGGGGGAATATGCATTTATTTATCAATGTAGGGCCTTGAACTAAAACAAAGAAATGCAAACACCCTTACAGCTGTCACAAGCCAGAAAGAAAAAAGAGCACTTTTGCTTCAAACAGGACTAAAAGCACTCAGAAAATCATCAGGGACGTTGATCTTTTTATAATCAATCAACAAAACCCAAGTGATAGATCATTTCAGCACATTGAAATGGTCGAGTAGCCTTTGATGCTTCTTATTTGGATGCAAAGTAGCTGTAATGGTCTGCGGTGGTGGAGCTAATGTGTTTTCCAAGTAAGATGTTGATTCACGTCCAATTGAGGGGAAAAGGCACTTGTGCTAATTTAACTGTGAGAGCGGCTTCAAAAATGGAAATATGCCTGACATGCCGTGTATATTCTTGAAAAACAAATCTTTAAAAAAAAAATTCAGCCTTCTGTTATGAAGTTATGTAAAGTGAAGTTTTAGGGCTGAAAAATGATAGTTTTCTTTCTCCAGGCGAGTTCAATGCTTGCTTTGGCAGCTCATTTAATGAATAAGTCAATTGTTCGCCATCAGTTACAGGAACCTGAGACCACTCTGTTTTTCCAGTAAAACATTCTTTTATGGGACAAAGTTAAAAAAAAAAAAAAAATGTCGAGAGCAACATTCCTTAAATTCACTCAATCAATATTTAAAATCATACCTAACCATATGAGTTCCACATGTTCTCCTCTATGTGCACTACACAGTGAAGTGTTTGTTGGAACGAAAACAATAATAATTGCTTATATTAAAGAGTCATGATGAGAGTGAGAGGAGGACAGCATGTATTGAGTTAAAGTCTGTTTCCCCGTCTTACCCAGCGGTATACTGGCAGCTGAATAAAAACTGGATGGAAAAATTTTTCCTCCTCACATTTAACTCAGATCCCAGTCTCGCAGACAGCTCCCTCTCCTTCCTCTCTCTCCGAAACACCATGATACAATTAAGGACTTTAACTTTCACATGTGTCGTGCTCCTGTGGACACTCTGTTCTGCGGCAAAGGTCGAATACATGGAAGCAAGAAAACTCAAGGTAAGACATTATTCACTGCACCGGAGGACATACGTAACAGTGTTGATGGTGATTTGTATTGAAGATTTTATGTATTTCTTTTTTTTTGCAGAGAGACATTGTAAACCTTGATGACTATGGCTTCCAACAAGACAAAGACTCTGACTCGGCATCTCCAGCAACCGCCGGTAAGGTTCGTTTTAAAAAGTTTAACAGTGGTTCAAAGCCGATTATGCAACAGTTGTCAGGGCATCCTTCCACATTTTTGTGAATGTACTTACAGTCCGTATTATGTAATAACTCAGGGCCGATCAAGTGTCTCCAGTCACACTGCCGTGACCAATTGATTCAGAAGTACCGCAAGCGCTTGAAAAAAAAAGGGAAAAAGAAGAAAAGTAAAGTAAAATCAAGAGTGATTTGTTTTCCAGAGTTACCCACATGTCTCCTGTGCGTTTGCCTGACTGGATCAGTTTACTGTGAGGAGGTTTCCCCTGAAATGTCATCAGTTCCAGCGCTGCCAAAGGAAACGGCGTACCTCTACGCTCGCTTCAACAAAATCACAAGAATACGCAATAAAGACTTTGCAGATATGGGTAAATAAAAGTTGTCCACATGTTAAATAAAACTCTGTGCCTCTCGCGAACGCTCTCCTTTTTTTCTTTTTTTCTTTTTCCAGCCACATTAAGGAGAATCGACCTAACCGGGAATCTCATCACCGAGATAGAAGACGGCGCCTTTTCCAGACTTCCTAATCTGGAGGAGCTCACCCTCGCGGATAACAGACTGACGAAACTCCCAATGCTTCCCAACGGTCTGGTCACATTCAATGCCAATTTCAACAGGCTTAAAACGCAGGGTGTAAAGGCAAACGCTTTCAAAGTACGTGCTTTTTTTGTTTACTCATTCTTTGCTGAATTCTGTGCGGTGGATGTGTGTTTGAGGACAGTGGCACCTTTTTGTTGTTGTTGTTGTTGCAGAAACTCACAAGACTGGCTTATCTTTACCTGGGAAACAATGAACTGACAGGAGTGCCACACCTCCCAGAGTCTCTGCATGTCGTGCACCTGCATGTAAGTCCAACTGTAAATCACTGGTGTCCCGACAGAGATGCTCTGTAGAAGCGATTAGATTTGTTTACTGCCCTGTGGAGGGAGCCAGTAGCATTTATGTGACCATCCAAGTTTGTGTCCTTAACCCCGCAGAACAACAAGATCTCCACAATAACAGATGAGACGTTCTGCAAAGGTAACAACAGCTACTACATCCGGAGCAACATGGACCAGGTGAGGCTGGACGGGAACCCGGTGAAGCTGTCGCAGCACCCCAACAGCTTTGTGTGTCTGCAGACTCTTCCTGTCGGATGGTACAACTGAGAGATCACTCAAGCATCCGTTAGACAGACGTAAACCTAGGGCTGGAGGTTCTGTGTTAACTGAAGGGTGCAAAAAGGGAAAAGAAATACCATTTAGAAAATGCGGTTTTCAACTTATCTTTTATATATTTAAATCTAACAGTAACAGTACAGTTCAACACAGTGTGGCCGGGACGGAAAATAAAAAAATATGATAAAAAAGATCCAGTGTGTAACATTTAGGAGGCAGAGATTGAATATATCATCCACAACGGGCTGTTCACATGCAACACATGCAACATCGCTTTGTATCGCACAAATACATTCTTTTTGAATGCAGCGAGTGCTTTTGTAAAACTCTGACATAATCTTTGAACCTCTCATTATCCTGATAAGAAGCTAATGATAATGACATCCACAACACCCCATTTTCATTTAAAGCATAATTGAACACCAGAAGTTGCAGCTCAGTTTCAGAGGTGACACATCATGTGACGATTCAGGCTGACTGGTCATGTGCAGGGCCGGTGTAAACAGGAAGCTGGTGGTCAGAGAGTATTACTAACAAGTAACAACAATGGTATTTAAACCACTGATGAGGTGAAAGGAACGTGGGAACTTTTTGTTCACACCTGATAGTGGAGCAGCTGAGGAAGTGAATGTGTGTGTGCAACGGTCATGATTTATTGCCTGTCCACACTAAAACACAGCGCCAGGGTTTTCTAATGAGCCAGCAGCATTCTTAAACTTTATAACACGTGCATTTTTTAAAGGAAAATGTTGTAGTATGGATGTAGGCTATGATTCTGTCTTTATTTGATCTTATTCTTGACTCAAAGCATTAATAAATTCACTGAAGCTGCAGCAACCACGGTCATTTAAAAAAAAAGACATCGGCTTTTTTGACGTTGCATGTGAAAGGCCACCCCAGGTGCTTTTGTAAAATTGCTAAAAAAAAGAGTTTTGTTTTCCGTGCCCTAAAATAAGAAGAAGTTAAATATGTACTCAAGCAGCAGTCTCAAGTAGGCCTATGAGAAGAAACACGCCCATGGGAAGACGCAAAAACACGCCCACTGGATGCTGATTTTTTCAGACTCATGTTTTTCTGAGCAGGTTGTGACTGCAAATATGACTTTTCCATTATACAGTTCTACCTCGACTCGTCTTTTCCATTAGCGATAGTACCTGGTACTTAGCCGAGTCAATACAGTAAATGTCTAAAATCTTAACGACAGCACTGACAAAAGACCGGATCGTGAGCCAAATCACTACCCGTTCAGACGTATTTTACAGACAGAGTCTGTGCGCCGGTCATGCAGGAAGTACTGAACTAATCTTTTTGATTAACTGATTCTAGTGATTCAATTTCAACGAAAACAACTGGTTTGCCCGTCACAAGTTTGGGTGTTTGTGTCGCGTATAGTCGCAGCAGTTTCACACAGACGAGCTACGACGGCCCCGCCCATGTGGAGGAGGTACTATGAAGAGAGTCGAGCTGAGCCAATCCGTGCTTGAGCTGTATAGTGGAAAAGCGCCAATAGACTCTTCTAAGGTCTTCCAAAAGCAGCCTGAATGGACAACCCTGACAGAGAGTAGATTTCACGTTTAGAAGAGGAACATCTTTTCTGGTATGCGAAGGCCACCGTAGTTCCCCGATGCACTGAGGAAAAGGAGTCCATTATCTGTCACTAATTCTTACACACTAGACCTTTAAGGGGCGGGTGAGCTTGTGTTTTTTTATTTTTTTTATTGTCGTTTTATCGTTTCCCGTCGGTTTTATCCGCGAGTGCGAGACAAATGTGTACAAAAACATGGTCAAGATGTCGATGAATACAAAGGCTCTTTTTGTATTTCCATGAGTAACAAATACAGCTGAGACTGTTTTTACTTGGCAGGTGCTGTGGATTTTTTAAACATATTGGATTTGCTGTGAAAGCAATGGTTATTATGAACATATGAGATGTTTTGTCGCGGTCTTTGTTTTCATCTCTCACAGAGTCATATTAAAGCTGCTGGGTTTTTTTTTTGTTTTTGTTTTTTTAAACCAAAGACCATATAAACAATAAAAACCTGCATGTTGGAAGAGAGTTCTCCGTCATCACTGCATGCTGATAACTGTGATAATGTTGTTGTTGTTGTTGTTGAACCAGTGGCATGCTCTTTAGATTAGGCCCGAGTCTATGATTTGTCCTTCGTCAACACATGTTGAGTCCACATCAAATCGGACAGCTGTTCACTTGGCTGCAGGCTCGTCCAGAACGACGGGTCCATCTGCTATCCTGCGCTGGTACTCCCGTTCCGATTGTTTCCTCCGGTACACGTCATCTGGGGAAAGAGTTGGAAAAATAATATGCTCAGATGAGATGCAGATAATGCAGACAGCTTTGGATGCAGGTGAAGGTGCACTGAGGTTTCCCCCACTGGTGACACATGCTTTAATATACTTATTATCAAATGATCATATTATACTGTAGTTTTCTTTCTTGTTTTTATAAGTTTTCAGAAGTCAAACAGAACTGCACAATTAATTGCAAAGTAATCACAATGTAAACCAGTGCAATATCCAATATCTATGATTGAAAGGCAATGCCATTTATTCGATTGCTGCGATGATTAGTCCACAGATTCTCTGCTGTTAATCAGAGGTCGACCAATATGGTTCTTTTCGATGGTTGATACCAATTTTTAAGACATCTGGGCAAACAAGAAGCATATTTTCTTTTTTTGACACAATAGAACCATTTAGTGAAGACAAATAATACAAAAAACTTCAGCCACCAGTTATTGTACAACACTACTTGTCTGTCTCTTCACTTATGGAGAGAGAGGAGAACCAAGTGTCTTCCTGTATCACCATTTGTCCAATGACATGTTGATGTTTTGCAAATAGAAATTCACGGATGAAAATTAGCTCTTTTAGCAACTAGCAACGTTGCCCCCGGTGGCTTTTCACAACATTTTATTTCCTAATTGGAAAATAAGCATCTCAGTCCGATGTTGTAATATAGCGTCCATTGCAGTTTTCCACTGCAACAGTTTGGGTTTGTTTTAATAGGAGCAGAACCAGTGTAATTAAAAACCCTCATGTTTGCCAGTAAGTTCCAAGCTTACTTGACATTTAATGGCCCTAAGCCACCATTAGTGAAATGTTCACCTGTCGCCTGTGCTTTCCATCATCTGAAAAATCCATGAAAAAGGTTTGGAGCAGTTCTGAAACTGACCAGACTGAAATTTCTTAAATCCATGTGTTGTTTTTAATGTCAGACATCAAATAAATGCCTTGTTCCTTCACCGTTACTGAGGACTTTTATAAACCCTGGAAAGACACATCATAAACAATCAACTTCCATCCAGAAAAATGAAACAAGCAGAGGAGAAAAAATATTCTCAGAGTACAAGTGGACAAAAATGTGCAGGGTTGCTGGGTTTTTTTCCTTCTTTTTATAACAGAAGGGCTTTGAGCCTTCGCTTCTTCTGAAGTGGCACATTTGAGCACATCTGGAAAAATGTAATATGGCTACAATGAGAGCAGAAAAACACTTTAGAGACTTGTGAGTGGAACTGTTGTATATCTACTCTGTACAGGTACACCTAATAACATTCTCTAGTTCTCTCTAGTTCAAATCTCTCAAATGTCAACATTCCTTGCTTTGATTATTACTGAAAATAAGGATTTTCAAGATTTCAATTATTTGTTGGACCAAAAAAAAGTCATTTAAGTTCTTATTTTGGACTTTGGGACGGATAAAATCACCATGTAATAATTTATTCAATCAAAATTTGAGAATATGGGTATTATACGTACATCACCTCTTCAATTCAAGACTATTTGGGACTTTTCATTGTCATAAAAACAAATTATGAATAATAACAGTTTTTTTAGTACTTCTCATAATTTTTTATACTTAACTTTGAGGAAAAATAGAGAACGAGATAAACAGATGGACTGATAAATCAATTTCTAACCTGAATGAAAAATCTTGAAATGTCCCATAAAGGTTTTTTAATGGTTGAGGAGGTGGAAAAACTGGCACATCAGATAAATCGAATAAAGGATGATGTGAAGAAATCAAAACGACTGAACCATCACTCTTCTACATTTCTCTGCACTGGAACAGATGGTGGAAATGGCAGAGGAGAGGAGGTATGTGTGGACTGAAGAATGAAGAAAGCACAACATTCCCTGATTTATTGCAAAAAAGCAAATACTACTACAATAATGGATGGGAAGCATCAGCGGTGCTCACATAATTGCACTTTTTTTGTGATTTATTGACAATTAGGCCAAGATTTATAATAAAACTGCACATATTGTCATCACTGACTCAGAACTGTTTTGTCTAAACTTATAACACGATAAAATTGTCGTATATCTGCTCCTGGACTCTCTCTTCTGTCTCTACCTCATGCTGCACATCTTTGACTCTGGTTTTGTCAGAGGTTTTGTCGGCTTCTGTTAAAAGGGAGTTTTTTCTCTCCACTGATGCCTAGTGTTTGCTCATGTGTGAATTGTTGGGTTTCTCTGCTTTCAATGATGTTGTCAATGATAAAATTGAATTGAATATTATCCTGAAAAATGCATGTGTCCGAATAATTACCAAGCGATAACAGTGCTCTACATGGTATTTTGCACACACATTCATGTACATAGCATGTTAAAAGTCCAATTATAGTCAGACTAAGACAATAATTTCAGTTTTCCTAATATCATGTAAACACGTTAGTCCGACTAAAACCAAGCTAGTCTTAGTCGGACTAACATACCTGGATAATGCGATTCATAGTCCGATTACTCCTCTATAAGCTGATCCTTCTGAGACAACGTATAAACTGCAGTAAAGTTGCTGGAAATCATATGGCGGCTTTGTCTTTCTCCGGATAAAACAGCAAAAACAAGAGCCATGCGCAATCTAATTTGTGTACGGAACATACAGAACCACAGCACGATCCATCTCATTCTCTAACTTATGGGGAGACACAGGGTTAAGATTGCTTGTCTTAGTCGGACTACGGTCTTGGCTCGATTAAACTGTGCATGTATAAACGCACTGATTGTAGCAACAGGTCTATAGTTAAACTTTACACTACACTACAAGTGAAATTGACAGTAAAGTCGCAGTGTTTGCTGGTAGCCAATTTGGAATCCCATGAGTCCAGGACAATTTCCTTAACGAGAAACCTCAGGAATTCCGAGCACAAATGGAACGCACAATGAAGGTTAGGTTAGAGAGGTGGGGCTATGACATCAATGTTTTCCAAAAGTTGCATTTTGGTTATATACACAATATACAACCAATAGGGGTGACGCGATCTTGATTGTAAATCGAATATTGATCGAATAGTCATCACGATCTCGACCTTCAAAAGCAAAAGGTAGAATTGAGGATTTAACCACGTTGTTTTGTCAACAACTCGCTTTGTCGCCAAGAAAACCACAAACTTTAGGCTATGTTGCGCGTGTAGCATAACATAGCACAGGACATCTTCACATGCATCAAAAGGACATAGATGTAACAATTACAATTCAATTTCACAATAAGGCCTTAGTGTGGTACATTGCAAAAAAGAGATGGGCATTACATCACTAACAACATAATAAAGTGTGTTTTAAGACATTTTCACCCCATTTTCCCACAGAATTGTGTTTTAGAGCTCACACAACACCGGTTCCATGTAGATAAGTTCTCCAAGGCCAGTGTGGCGTGAACATATAAATACATGGCTATGGGGGGGTTATTAGGTTCCCAGGAACAAGCGTTTGCCCCAGAGATTCATCCGCCCGTGGCAGTAGATTCACACTATTGTATATTGTACACAGCAGTAGTACACACACACACACACGCTGTATTATTGTATTATTATTGTACCTTTATCGTTTCATTTGTACATTAAACAGATGAGATCAGGTGAGTTTGGCTCCAGCTGATACGAAGAGACAGTGGACGGGTAGTTACTGAAGCTAACAGGCGAAACAACAGACATCACGACAGCTGCACAATTCTACGTTTTACATTTTAACAGACGCTCCTTCTGTCGTTGTTTACTCACAGAAAGTCTCTTTTCCGATCCTCACGTTGATCATGATCCACTCCATGACTCCTCCGATGCAAAAGAAGATGGGAAGAAACCTGTACGTCCCTAGTCTATGTTTCCCCGGGACAAGGCTCAGGAAATATTTAATGTTTTTACTGCGTCGAAACATCCTTGCTAAGAGACACCGAAAGACATATACAAGGGCAGTGAGAACAACGTGGGTCCCCAACTTGTCCTTTACCAATGTTACGAGAGGGACTGACGTGCCGGGCGTGCTCGTTTGGTTCCGTGGCATAAAGCAAATGGGCGGTGAGAGCAAGAAAGCAGAAGCGAACCGTTGGCGTCTCCGTTAACGGAAGACAAAACAAACGCACCCAGGAAGAGTCGCGATGTTGCGTTCAAGTGCTATCGTTTTGGTTGGGAGAAAAGAAAAAGTGTCAGCGTATGCGCGTGTAACGAATCGACGACATCTTCTACTTGACAGCGTTATGTGCAGATAAGTTCAAAGTCAGTGCCATTTTGTCCGAAATGTTATACATAGATTTGTTTTCATGTAGCGACGTGTTACACGTTTGTGACTTCGGCGGTTTATCTTAGGGTCTACACGGTTAGCATAGCTAACTACCTTCATGAGGGAAAGGGGCGTTGTTTTTCCAACTCTGCCGACAGTCCATGAATGCAGCACCAAGGTTTACCAGACTTTACTTGTAATTGTGTGATTACATCGATTTTAGATAGAGTTTTTAGTTATGAGTTTCAAGGTCACACAAACTCAAGTTATTTTGTTCTTACAACTTTAATCCATCCATTTCGCAGGTACTTTTGTACATTTCTTATCCCAAGTTATATTATAATACGGCTGCCCACAGTACTGCACTGCCCCCAAAATATTTAGCACTGATGCTATACCATTACTTACGCTCACACAGGACTGTGAATCTACCTCACATAGGTGACATTTCAACAGGTTAGTGCTATTTGCACCATGGCCTTCTCTGCTGTGCCATGCAATTAGGCATTTTATTGTCTGTATTCCAAAGAAAAGTTGTTATCAGACCAAAAAATACTGTACGTGTAAAGTGTAAATGTGCCACCAGGCTCCTATTGGATTATATCAGCGGTCTATCACAAGCCGACTGCAGTGCAGAACAAGATTGTTCTGGATTCAGGGGCAAAGTCAAAAAGGGAAACAAAATTTAATGACTGACCAGAACAAAAATGTATTTATTTTAACTGAAACGACCAAACACATCAATCACTGACTTGAAATGTAACAGCTTGACATCACAGAAAATACAATTACGTACACGAGACAGACACATGCAACAACTATAGGTCGTCAGACACTGTACCGTACTCTTAATAAAAGCTAAAGGACTATGTTTAAGATCTACTGCAAACTCTCCAGTAAGAAACTGGCCTAAAGATAATCATTTTTATTGTGTAAAAAAAATAAAACAAACAAAAAGACTCTTTTTGACAAAGACAAACCTGTTCACATCACATATTCACTGAGTGGGTTTTTTAAAAAATGCAGTTGTTTGAACCACATTAAAGTAAAACTATTGACATTAAAAATGATGTACACACTTTCTTGCATCAATGAGGCACAGTATGATTTCCCTAAATTTAAAAAAAAACTTTTTTTTCAGCTTTATTCAAAGGCTTTGTTTTGTAACCTCAAAAAAGTGTTGTGTGAAAATGTAGTGGCACATGAAAAAAACAACAAGTGTCTTGTGATTTAAAAGAAAGTGAATAAAACTTAAATTTTTACTGTTTCTTCACCTTTTAGCTTTGTATTGTAACAATATCAAAATATCACAAAAAAGGATAATACCACGGTAAAAAAGTCCACGGTACGATCTTTATTGCGATATTGTGAGTATCCACAATTTGAAAATCTGTCTCTCTCACCTCCTACATCCATGCTACATTCATCTAACACCTGAAAGCATCACGGATGATGTAGTTCTTACTTTACTCTGCTCTATGGAAACAAAATTACACTTTTTGATCTGTCAACTGAGAAAAAAAACTACAGATTAGAACAAGCCCTGGTCTGACGTGAATGAGGAGACAAAAAGTAGTTGTATTGGTCTTTTTTCTGTTTTTCGAGACACTTTTGTTCTCGCGACATTATGAAATTGGCAATACCATTACATCACTACTGTAAATTTAAAAAATATATATTAGCGACGCATGACTCATGGAATAAAAAAAAAGCCAGACATCACCCACGACTCAGTCTTCAACTTTGTGAGCTGGTCTGCAGAAAGTCCAGTGATGCTCCACTGTGTTCTCGTTCGCACGCTCACTCATGTGGTGCACACGCGTGTTCCTGATGGTGAAGCCTTGTTTCATAATGTAGTCCATGAGGTGAACCCGTAGGGACACCTCCTGATGATAGTCACATGGTCCGAAAGTGAAGGACACTTGACAGTCTCTGGTGTCCATCATGTGTTTGTTCCACTTGGTGAAGTTGTTGGAGATGCCTTCCAGCAGGGCGTGGACCTTCGTCGTTATAGTCAACTGTGTAATGATAACAGCGACGGGGTTCGAGTATTTCGACAGTTTCCGCGTGCTGGAGAGCTCGACGACCTCCTCGAAGATGTCGGGAGGGTACAGCGGCTTGGGGTCGCTAAGGCACTGAATCAACGGCTGGATCTGATAGAAGTCCGCCTCCTTCCTCAGAAGGTCCGTCTCTGTGAAATCCACGGGCAGGGTGAGCTCGGATGACCGCAGGAAGTTCAGGATGTACCGGAAAAGCGTTCCGTCGCGATCAATGAAATAATTCCCCTTGGAATCACGGGTTGTGGGGAAATCTCCCCTGAACATGGCGCCCAGCATGGAGTCTGGGTAACGCTGCAGGGTGGATAAACTGGTGGTGTACAGGTGGCCTCCCACATTCAGAGTAACAGGACTAGTCATCTACAGGGAAAAGGAGCCAAGAACAAGTTAATCATGAGACTCATGAGAAGTTACAGCAGACTCACATACACATACACGTCCTTCTAATATTTGACGACAAGTGGGCCTGACGCCTGGTGACCATCATGAGTCTGTCATGTCAATATTTCTACACTTCTGCAGCACGCAAAACAAGTAAAGTGACACAATGGATCCACAAGGCTGTTCTGCAATGCTTGATGATGCTCCCACAGTCCCACACCTTGGTTGGCATCTAATTCAAGTACTTTCCAGGACCGTTTCTCTCAAATTCAAGGACCGGATGTAAGGACACAGCTTAAGATGGGAGGGCAACTTGTAAGAACCATGTCACCCATGGTGTCCACTTCTATTGATTTGCAGCACACTCTGCATCTGGACAAGTGATTCTCCTTGTGATCTTGGTCAAAGTCAGTCCTTGTAATTTTCTTTGGTGAGGCAGAGATCTAGTAATTACGACTCAATGTTTGTTCTGCGTAGGCCTAGTTCCACCTAGTGGCGGCGTAATAAACAAACGAGACATTTACCTAAATATCAACTTAACTTCTTTACTGCACAAAATTCAAGCACTTTCCTCGTCTATTTAGGGCAATTTTCAAAATCTTTCAAGGGCCATGAAAGTTTTGTTTTCAACTTCAAGGACTTCAAGGACCTGTGGGAACAGATTCAAGACATACAATTAATAATACTTCTAAATCAGGTCATAGTCTGTATTTGCATTCAGCAATTGTTCCTGACTGACATTTGAATTCTGCCAATTTATTAGGAACACCTCGCTACAACAAATGCAGTCTAATACAACTGCCCTGCAACACCTCATCCTCTAGTTTGCTGTGATGTGCTACTGAATTAATATTAACACTTTTTTGTACATGTAACATAGTTCACTACAACCACAGTTTGGTTAAATTCGATTCCTTTCAGTGAGGCTCATATGTCCATATTTTACTTTATAAATAACAGGCCCACCGTGTGTTAAATTCATTTGGTTTCAAAGACTCATAATGATATATAATGATAATATGAAGCTGCACTTGTCCTAAAATCCAAGATTGACTCTTACTGTTCATGTTACTGTAACCTGCTTTTCCACAGTTAGTGATGGAACGACTCCAGACAGCAATAATGACTCAACGGTGCATTATTCTCAGGCAATGCAAGAAAAACTTAAATCAGCCAAGCCCTCCTGTTTCCATTTTGGGAAATGGGCCACATTGTTTTTGTGATTCATTTCAATTTTTTCAGAGGTCAACCAAAATTATTAGCAGAAATACTCAATTTTACTTTATTATTCTCACAAAGCCAGGATTTATTTGTGTAGTGTTGAAATAGACTGCATTAGGTTTAGCCTGGTTTGACCATAACTGACAAATGAGTGAATTTAACGTTCAAATTTCATCACCAGAAACACCTGAAATTAATCTGATTGACTTCTCTCCATTTCTTACCCTATGGCCCCAGTCTCCATTATCCATTTGTAGAACAATACCCACTTGGTCAGAGCCAAATAGAGAGGGGACAGTTATGGTTTGGATTACTTCAAATTCACCTGTGAAGAAAATCACTCACATAAACATTCACTGTAGCAGCAGAGTCATGTGTTTACGGTACAGGTAAGATCTTCTCATTTCTCTGCATCTACTTAAAGGGCAACACTCCCTCTGTGATTACATAAACATACTACAATAATCAACCATTTGGACTTAATGTTATTCTTTGCCGAATAATGTGAGTTTGATCATTTGCAAACCCAAACCGTGTGTTTCTCACGTAACTTATCTCTGTGTTTGTAGATGATGCACTAGTGTGTATATGAATGCACAATCTTACCATAAAATTAGGAGCTTGGTGTGAGTTTGTGTGTGTGTGTGTGTAAGCTGGCCATCTCTTATAGTTATTAACTCATTTTTTTATTTGCTTTGGATCCTCTAGTGCAGTGGTTCTCAAACTTTTTATACCAAGTACCACCTGAGAAAATACTGAAACTTTAAGACCTTTAAATTTGATTACACGTTCAAAATACACTTTACATGTGAACTACTCTGTAAAAAAAAGTATTTATAAACAATAGGCAGAATTTACCTGCTTATCTTCTTCTACCAGAACAATGTCAAACTATATCAGGTGTCAGGTGACAGCTGCTAAATGACACTCACGTGTCTGAGCGACCACGTTCATAGACTCTGGAATGTGACGTAGAAATGATAAAACACTAGTTCTTCAGTAAAAGTCAAAGCTGAAGAAGTGAATGGACGTTGGGCTGTGAGGCTACACAGCAGCTGGGAAACTCATCTATCCACTCTACGCTAATGAAAGCAGCTAATGTTTATTAAACTTCAGTGAAGCGACCAACGAAGTGAACAAAGCCGGGGTATATAATTCATTTAAATAAATACATGCTAGTTGGATGAATGCGGAACTATGAAGAACCGCTGAAAACAACTGGGAGCAACACAAACGCTAGCTGATTGCTAACTAGCATGCTAATGTGGCTAGCAGTCTGAGCCATGTTCCTGCTCCGGAGGTAAACGCTGGGCTCTGCATTAACATTGTGTGGACGTAAAGTGAGACTTTAAAAGAAAAAACATAAAAAAATAAGCCTCACCTGCTTAATTTGGTGAAGACGCGACTTGTCTTTATCTTGTAACAGCGACAAACAGTTGGCGTTCAACGGTACAGGCACACAGCCACTGGTGTTGCACCGTGCAGCTGTGTGTGTGTGTGTGTTCGGATCCAGGCTGCAGCAAAACTGCGCAATAGTGCACATACAGAGAGAAGAGGAGGAGAAAAGGAGGAGAAGAGGAGGTCCTGCTGCAACCACAGACACCTCCGCATGAATACACCCATTCACACATGTGCACACACCCACATACATGCAGAGCGTTTATTACCCACATACAGTTTACACTGCACCTTATGTAAATATACTGTGTTTGTGCTACTGTATACATTTTTTTTACATCTTAGGGTTTTATTTTATTTTATTTTATTTAAATGCACCAAAGTCAAATTCCTTGTATGTTTATGATTTTGATTCTGATGTGCACTACAAACATTGCCTATTACATTAATTTCAAGTGTGGACATCTGTGTATTCATGCATAAAATAAGTCTTTTGCTCAGGAAGATTTCTTTGTGCAGCCTCCAGCGTCTTGCTGCAAAATGATGAACTGCAGGATGAGCTTGGCGGTGCGACACGGCCTCTCCATCACCACTGAGTGACCGCAGTTCTCCAGCAGGTCCACTCTGCAACCAGGCAATGCTTCTGCAATAACTGAGGCCCCAGAGACATCCACCACCTGCACATGTGTGGAATAATTGTCACGTATGTTTCTCCATTCAAACAATACAAAAGATAGTAATAATCTGTCCCCCATTTTTCCCTTTCACCCCAACCTGTCGAGGCAGATGATCTGGTTCTGTCAGAGATTGATTCCTGCTCTCTATAATGTTGTAACAGTTTCTGCCTTACTATGTACAGTGCCTTTAGATAATGAATGTTTTGATTTGGCGCTATACAAATAAATTGAATTGAACTGATTTAAAGAGACCAAAACCAATTCTTCTTCTTTTAAAAAAAAAAAAGCATAAAAAATACCCTTTTGTAACCATGTTTCTCATACCTTGTGTACAGGTGTATTATGTTACCTTGTTGATTCAGCACAGGTTCAACAGTAGGTGTGATAAGTTTCAAAGAAAAGAAGAAGCCTTCAGGCTGCAGATTTTTCTACGATATCACTTCATCGTCATAGTTACCTGGTCTTGTTTGCCCCATATAACTTGAACGGGTGCAGTGATCAGATGTAAATGATCCTGTAAGGCATATCTTGACTCCTCACCAATGATCTCCATAAATACTAATGAGTAAAAAAAGACATATTAATTACAGATAGACCACGTGAACAGCACATGGGAAATGGACGTGAACTAACCTTCTTGATAAAATGTGTTGTGAGGTTGTCGAACATCTACCAGTCCTTGGAGAATCTAAACGATAAAGAAAAAAAGGGACGTAGAAACCTGAACACACAATGTGATCACTCACTCAGAAAATTCATAAAGCTGTTTTCACTTTTGATTTGACCTGCTGAGGGATTCTGAAGCGAACATGGGAACAAAGTCTGAACATGTCCTCCATCTCCTCGGGTGTTGTGGGGATCAGAGGAATGTTTAATGAATAGTTGCTGTGCGCCAGATCCTGCAGGTGATTGTCAAATTTGGTCTCGCACGGGTGTCTGATGCCTGCAGGGTGAAATAAAATCAGCATTTTCTAATGATGCACTGTTATATAAATCATTTAAATAAGCTTGCAAGTTCTTACACCTTCAGTTCATATGCAAAACCTGCCGCTAGAAAGGCCTGTTATATCATAAAAGTACCATAAAATGACAAACACCAGGATCATTTGTGACAACATGAGTGATCCCTCTTTCAACACTGTTTCAGTTTGAGCGTGAAAACAACTCTTGTTTATAAGCCAGGAACCCTGAGAGGAACCAGCAGGTCACTGACAACATAATGAGGCGGGGTGGATCGCACACCTGGACCTTTGTTCATTACATACCACATCTTCAATTTGAACTACAGATATTTCACTCTGAGATCATTTAGATCCATGGTTCTCAAACTGTGGTACGTGTACCACCACTGGTACGCGAGCTTCTTCTGGTGGTACCTGGAGGAAAATCAGATATACTGTTCTACTGTATATACCAGGATATGTGATCTATTTACAACGCTGTATTTTAACATTGGTGATAATGGTGTTACTTAGTATTTTCTCAGGTGGTACTTGGTATAAAAAGTTTGACGACATCACTATGAAATAATTGGACTTATTTTCCAACAGATTGTTTTATCAACAGTAGAAATAAGAATTATATCGTGCTTACACACTCTTACAAACACACAAAACAGATTCACTGACCGTCTGGACAAATGAGCGTCACACTACAGATTTCTGAGGGATAAGACGCCGCGTAAACCCCGGCTACGTTTCCCCCCATGGAGGTTCCCACCAGATGGAAAGGTTTCCGGTTCAAGCGAACGGTTTCCACAAACTGAAACACATTTCCAGTGGAATAATGCAGCGGTCCTGAGAAATGCATGTTTTCACATCATATTGTCATTCTGCACCTGTCTCCTCAGATTACCTGATGGATCCTCCTGACTTGCCCCTGAATGGAATAATCCTCTGTGTTGGTGCGTGTGGTTCCCTCGTGGCCGGGCATGTCCACACACACAAGATGCAGATGTTTTGGTAGATACTGGAGCAACAGAAGAGACAAAAGTGTAGTTTAAAACTGTGATAGTGATATTTGGATATGTGTATGTATATATATATATATATATATATGTACACACTGGATATGGGAGGTGGAGCCTCTACTGCACACTCCCTTTTATCTCTGATTTTGGTCTCAGGATTAAACACAAGCCTCTTTTTTTAAAGGTGAATTTAGCTGTGTGTAGTAATAACGTGAGATCCCTATAATCTAAACTGTAATGTCTCCTGACCTTAATAAGAGTGAGCCATGTGTCTTTGTGAGCGGAGAAGCCGTGCAGCATTAAGATGGACGGTCTCATCCCAGGTTTTCCTCTGTACGAGAAGCAGAAGCGATATCCACCACCACCACATTCTGCGTAGCGTACCTGCAGACCCAGAGTCCTCCTCCAGTACCTGAGGAGGAACACACAAGTCTTTTTGGGTCTCACAGCAGGAGTCTCCTGTTTGTCTCTTCTTCTCTACTTCCTTTCCTCATCTTTAACAATCTTAAATAAAGTGACAGCGCTGTTCTGTGTGTTTGTGCATCAAGGTAAGACACATTTTCATGAAAAAGACAGTAGCAGGTGGGCAACAGGACCTTAACACTATAATGCAATACAGCTATTCGTGATGATATTTCACTGAATTCAAAAAAGTAAAAATGCTTGTTTTGATATGGAACAATGTATATTTCACAGTAAAAACATATTTACGATGCAAAATGAGTCTATTAATATCAAAAACAGAGAAGTAAATCTAAATGATACTGTGGATAACTACAATTAAAACACCAAACAAGCTTATACATATGAGTGTGTATATATATATATGTATGTATATATGTATATACAATGCTTAATATAAAATCAAAAATGTCTTGATGATGTTTCAATGGTAGATATTTCACATAATTTCAAATTAAAAGAGTCTGTGTTAATATGGGATGATATGTAATTCACAATAGAAATCTATTTATGATGTAAAATTAATCTTTTACAATTTTTCTTATTAAATAATCAAGTGACGGGCCACAAGTTTGAGACCTCTGGTGTAAACAATGTGGGACAAAATCCAGTCCTTGACCACGTGACCTTGTAAACTAGGACTGGACGACACACGTGTGCACCTTACCAGTAATAAACTTTAATGAGAGCGGAGGGCCAGAGCAGGAAGGAAGCAGCAAAGGCCAGAATGGGAACGGCTAGTGTTGCTCCAGCAATGACAAACAGGTTCACCACATCTAAATCTGCCGCCATGGCGACAACACCTACGAATAAACATTAACACACATATGACACACATGCAGCATCATTGGGGGGGAGGGGCCAAGTCAGTGTCAGACATCCATTCAATGATATGATGACAATGGCAAGCTTTTTAAAAAATAACAAACAGGTGATTCTTTATACTGTATGTCACGTTACAATACGCACATTTAATGAAATGTAATCAAACCATTTTATTCTTATTTCTTTAAAGAAAAGAATGTAATAACTTACTCATCAGATGATTTTATTTTCCCCCTCCTCGTTTCTTCAGTCACAGATAAACATGTGACCATGAGATTCTGTTCATCAGAGAAAGCAGAGTTGCTGTAGTCTAACAGTTAATGTGCATCTCTCTGAAATTTGAAATAAAATAACGGACCCTGTGAACTAGTGCAGTTGGTCACAGCAGATTATGTTTGCTCTGGATAAACCCATTGATTATTACTGATCACTGGGGGAAACGGGGCCATCGGAGTATTCAGTCAATCTTTTAAAGAGAACGCACACAAAACTAAAAATAGACAATTAAAGTTAATGTAGTGGCTCCAATATTATGACACTTTTTCAAACAGCAGCTTCTGTAAGTGTGTTTTACTCCTTGTTTATCTTGTGTGTTGTCTGTTACTTTACTTTTCTTTATAATATTGTTACATTATATTATATTTATACATCATTTATTAAGGAAGTTAATTAAGGAAACTACTAAACTACCGTTTGAGTTTATCACCTTATCATAAGCACCATTTTAAAAACAATAATAATCCAACAATGTGACAGCTATTCTGCTTCCAAAGTAAAAATGAGTTAAGTTAAAATGTTCTTGTTGATTATCCCTAATTATGAATCCCTAATTATGATAGATAGATAGACAGACGGACAGACAGACAGACAGACAATTCTATATAAAACAGTCAATCCAAAATACATATTACTCAATACATCAGTTTAAAATGTCAGCCATCTTCCCCTGTGTTGTGTATAAAGAGGTGCATCATAGTGTGGTTGTAAACCCAATCTGGCTAATCTCAGACTGGATTAAGACCTGGATAATTCTATTTTTTGAAGCTGATTTTTGGCACATAAATCAATAGATAAAACTTACTATTATGTCAGTCACTAAAATAAATAAACATTTTCCATAAAAAGATTTCTTGTGAACACACACACACACACACACACACACAAACGTCTACACGTGTTTATTTAAAAGTCACCACTGGGTGTCATGATGGAGGCAGAGTGATGGAGAGAGTGAGTGTTCCCGTTTCACTGCTGTCAGTGGTGATGATGACCCCGAGGGCTTCCTTTCCTGCACAGACCACGGGGAACCATGACGTGACACAAGGAAGCTTTAGGGGCCTGGAGACGTTGACCTTTGCCTCGGTCAGTCACCAGAAGCACTTTGAGTGTGTTTACTGAGCTGATGAACTAGAACATGCTAAATATACTGCCCACCCGAGGTTACAGTGACTCAGCGCATCCCTCGACAATGACTTGCTGTATGTTAAAATAACTGTTGGTTTTGCACATGCTGGTCTAAGTATTTGACATTTGAAGACATTTATTCATGAATCACATACAGTAAAAGATTAAACTGATACAACTGTATCACAAAAAGCACACAAATAATGAGACTGCCTCTGTTTATTAAGGGTTTTCAACATTTCATGCACGTCACATGATTCAAAAGATCTGAGCTGTTCACTGTGCCCTCATCTGGTATTGAACAACAAGGACTATAATAATCAGAATGTAAATGAGCGATATACAAACGGTACGTAAATACGGCCTAATGAGCTGCCACTCTGCTGCATCTGTGCTCTACGACCATTGACCTACATGTAAAGTAGAGCAGAACAAATACAGCAGCTCTGCAGAGAGGCTCGCCTTGCTTTGGAAAGATCCTCATCTGAAGATTTATATAGAGTCTGTCCTCAATCAGCTCACATGTCTCTCTCTAATACACACAAACTTGTTTTTATCTATCTTAGGTAGGACACATCATAGACATAATGCAGCCCCTTACCCTAAACTTAACCATCACAACTAACCACTTAACCCTAAAACCAGGTCTTATCCCGAAAAGGCCCACATTTAAGCCCTAAACTAGTTTAGATTTGCCTCATTAGGACCAGGTGTTGGTCTCCATGAGAACTAGTGTTTTTAGCAGAAAAGGTCCTTAAGAAGTAAAACAGTACACAAACACACACATTCTCAGGCAGCATTCTTATTGAGGGCACCTATATATATACATATATATATATATATATATATATATATATATATATATATATATATATATATATATATATATATATATATATATATCCTAACCTTAACCATCTCAACTGAGTAAATCTAACCCTTAACTTGAACCTTAACAAAACCTTATTCTAACCTTAATCCAAAAAGGTTAGAAATATATAAAATACACCCAAAAAGCCATTTAAAGTTGTGAGGACCGGACAAAATGTCCTCACTTTGCCAAAATGTCCTCACTTTGCCAAAATGTCCTCAATCTGTATGGTTTCTATACGTTTTCGGGTCCTCACATACACACACACACACCATCGTCAGCATCGTCATCCTGCAAAAGAAGCAATAAAAAAAAAAAATGCTGATACAGCAACAACACAGAGAAGTGAACGTGAACGACTCATCCACTTCCTCTGGGGCTATACCAACCACATGAACACATGAACATGGCATCACGAAAACGTTTTGAAACAGACTCATCCTGTTGTGAAATGAATCCTCACCATCGTCCGTGTGGTCAGTCAGTTTAGAGGGTGTAACTGCACATCCAAACACGTAAAGGACTGACAGTATAAAGGCTGAGATATTTAGTATTTGTACCATTTGTTAGTATCTAGTACCGTGGTGAACTACTAATGTAGTAGAATAACCCTGCTTAATTTTTAAATATTACTTTAACATTATGTCCAATAACCTCTCTCACTTGCTGACTCACTTGCAACAAATGGAACACATCAATAACATCAGTGTTCTTCTTCTTCTGAGCAAAGAGTAAAATGTCTGAAGTGTATGTAGGCTGGATAATATAATGTCCACAATTTAATGAATTATTGTACTGGTTATAATGTTGCATTGTTACAGAGTACAGTGAATCTTATTACCTTCAAGTGTACTGTAAGAGTTACACTGTGGGGTCACATTAAAGGCAACTGTTGCAACTAAATGTTATGGAAACTGAAATGAATTAAATCAAAAAATGGAATCAAATTGATACAAAATTGATTTTGTTTTCATGAACAAAAAGAAAAGAAAAAAGAAAAACACGTCTATTTTGTGACTTCTGCACAGTTATTGGTACTTAAAAATGTGATGTAAAATGAATCATAACTTTGACTACAAACACACACCCAGGATGTCCATATAAGGAGTTGTGTATTATTCCCCCGGCAATTTACCATGGGTGCACCTGTGGCACAGATGAGCTCTAAGGGTTAACTGTTTTATTATTGTCATTATTACAACTTCAAGCCCAAAAACATTCAATTAAAAGTGGTCGCCAAGGAGAAGAGGATCTTTGTGAGAAGACAGATTGAATGATTAAATCAATTTGCTGTGGTTTGTGTATTCTCACGTACAGTAACTACAGTATAAAAGAACATTCATAATGTACTCGAATGAGAGCTGGATTATTGTGATAAATATTTATTATTTTGACAATTACACAGATGGATGTGTTACATTTAGGGGGGGAGGGGGTTCAAACCCAAAAATATGACCCTATGTTTTTAGAATTAAGTCTTACATTCATTAATGGATTATCCAACCAGTCAAACAGACCTAAACCAACTGAAGTCTCTTCAAATATCAAACAAACTGCATGTAAAAGTGGCAATTTTTCTTATTAACATCTCTGCCACCTAAAATAGAACATCTTACAAGTCAAACAGTGTTAACTACGAGGCCCCCTCCTAATGAACAGTGCAGATATGATGAGAGAAGGGCAAGTTTTTCAGGTTTAGTGCAGGAAAAAGAAACCATGTGGATTTGCACGTGCGTTGCTTGAGTTGCCTTCAGGTCAGCTTCTTAAGCTGCACAGCAGCAGCGGTTAGAGCCACGGCGATCATAGGCCCCCAGATCATCCACGGATTCTGAAACGAGTGGCGACACACAAACGAGGGAAACATGAGCAGAGTTTACACGACGATGCCGCCGCCGCCGCCGCCGCCGCCCGCCCCCCCCGGAGGATCGCCAAAGCTTCGACAGAGGAGACGGATGCACAGTGACACACGGTTAAAAAACAGCTCTTTCAGATGAAGTGAAGCCCATCCAAGCCGACTGAGACAGAGAGACAGTGGTTAGGCATTAGACCAGAGGTTCTCAAACAAAGGCTACATCCACACTACTAGAAACTGGGCTTTTTTTTTATTTAAAAAACAAAACAAAAAGGCAATCGGACAAGTTTTTTAGCTCTGTATCAAACACAACCTGCATTTGGGCTGAAGGGTTTTGTGTAAATATCTATTTTCTTTCATATTTAAAATGATTACTGCGTGATATTTGAGCAGATCTGTGAGAGACAAAGATGTGTATAGGACAAGACAATAATTCATCTAACAATTATATTAAATAACAATAGTGTAAGTTTAAGTAAAATACAAATGATAATAAATAAGAAATAGTGAAAAGTAAGAGCATGAAATTCTGTTATTAGACAGACTGGAGGTGAAACGAAAAGAAGTTTTTAAGTCCTCTGGGGTCAAACATGACCACGCCATGTTTGACTGTTACTTGAAGCATAATCGTATAAATTGTCAATCAATTCTGTGTCTTTCTTCAGTTCAACCCACCAACACACATTTTTCCCCTTTGTTTGGGAATTTTAGGGTAAATAGACCTAGTTTCTAAAACTACACTGAAATGACACATTTTTACTTAGATAAGACTTAATGGATAGTTTGAATGAATATATCATTTCTTTTCACATGTATGTATAAATGTGATGTGTGTCTTTTCAACAGCTCCCAAATAAAAATAAAATGAAAAAATGAAATTAAAGAAATAAACCGAAACAATGAATTATTTGGACTATATGACTAAAGTCTAGTGAGTATTTTGTTGTTTTAAATGGCAGCACATGGTCTGGTTTGACTGTTTTTATCATGCATAAAGTATAAATGATCACCGACCTCTGTGTTTCATCTTTTTTAGTCAACTTTATTCCAAGAGAGCTTTTCATTCACGTCTGATAGCCAAGTTGTCACTGAATTAGTGCAACTGCATCGCAGTCAAACTGAAGACACTCTATTCATTGTATTCTTCTGAGGACGCTGAACATCGAATAGCCAACATCTGCTTGACTGTGTTTGACTGTGGGCTTCTCCTTCTCACTTCATTTATAACATGAGTAAATATTTTCCTGCTAGTGTCAGGTCTTCTATAAAAGAGAACACGGTGTCAGCTTTGTAAATTAAAAAACAGAGGATACGTGTGAGTGGACACCAGTTTGACTGACAGCTGGTCATCGTCCAATAGGAGCCTGGTTGCAGCAGGTGATGTTCAGGTTCTGAACAAACTAAAAACACAGCTTTTCAAAGTTCTCTGTTTTCAGGGCTGTAATAATGCCGAGTTAATGTGGACTGCAGGCGTATCCAGAGCAGAATTTATGCTTCTTTTTCCTTTTTAAAAAAAAAGACATGAGTAATGTGGATGTAGCCAAGAAAATGAATCATTCTGGGGACCCCTTGATGTAATTCCTTGATTAAAGTAATTTGACTGTAGATTACAAAATGAAAATGATTAGTAAAAATACACTGAAAGAAAATGGTGGGACAAACTTTATTATGTTATATAATCTTCTTAAAGTTAAATGCAACACAAATTGATATGAATTATACGGAAACTTTAGCTTGAATTAACTTAATACATTTGTATTTTAAACAAGCAGGTAAAGAAAATACGTTTGTCTAACCATTTTCTATTTTTTGTTAATCATGTTATTTCAATAAAAACCTTTGAATGGAGCCCCTGACAGTGTGCAGTGTTTCCCCAACATTCAAAATCATCCACTTGTGTTTCTTCGTTGATATTAATGATAAAAACAAACAAACAAAAACAACTAAAAAGTCTATTTAGCCATTTAAAAAAAAAGCAAATTTGTCTTTGTGCCATCCTACTGGACTACTGCTGAAAAAAAAAAAATTCTTTCTTGGAGGGACGGAAACACTGGCGTGTCATGGACCCCGAGGAGTCCCCGAACCTCCATTTGAGAACCCCTGTATTAGACACTCAAGACAGGACACACAGATGTCAGATGCTGCTACTGTATGATTAGAGAGGTTAGATTTTTCTCAGACGTTCTTTTTTTTTTTTTTCCCCAAGAGGAAGGAGGCATTCTGGGAAATGAGGGGGGAAAAGGGTGATTAAGTCATGCAATGATCTTCAAAAAAAATAAAGAAGCAAAAAGACATGGATGAGAATGACAGATGTAGACCGACTCAACAGGAGTAACATGTACCTTCTACCACAATGCGCCGAAGCACCAGAACAGCAAAGCCAGGACAAGGCCGATGACTATGGCTTGAACAGGCAGCAATAGGGTCGTCTACAGGAAGGGAAGGGATATTATTGTAAAAATGGCTGCAACGGGACATACTCTGGTTGGGCTCGGCTTTATTAATAAACCCCTGAGTCAGTCAGTCCGTCTGCGTCCGTGGCGTTTAGACGTTTAGACTACCGCGCTCTAAAAGCAACAGTCGGAGACAGTGGATGAGTAGAAGGGAGCAGGTGTGTGTTTGTTGAGGTTAAAAATAAAAAACGCTTCACCTCGTATGCCCCGGGAGACATTTCACAAAATAACACAAAAAACATGTTCATGTCATGTAAATTTAAAGCTCATGCTCCCAACGCCAATGCGAAATGCAAGGTGTTTGCTTATTAACTACATTTTACTCTACAGCCCTTCATATATATACACACACACACACATATATATATATATATCATTTAGTCAAACATTAATGTGATTTTGTTAAGACAAATAAAAACAAAAAAGACTCCCGCCACTCTCACCTTGGTTCCTCTCTCCTGTATTTCCTTCATGTTAGCTTTGCATCCATCAAGCTCATCTGTCAGCGACTGCTTTTCCTGCTCCATCTTCTCATATTTATCCTTCACGTCCAATAGCTCTGCCTTCGCCTCCTCAGCCTGCATAAAGAAACAGATAAAAACAGTATTCGTGATATTGCCCTCAGTACACAAGACAACAAAAATAGCTCTCTTGCAATAGGTTGATTGGACTCATTCATTGCTTTATTTCACTGTCTGTATCCGTGACAGACACGGGCTCACGCAGCCGCGCACTGCTGGATTCTGGATTTGTTTAATTTATCAGACCAACTATTTGCCCTTTATAAAGAGCACAATGACAGAAGAGCCACAACACATGAAGGAGTGGCCACAGCAGTTGTCCAACTTCATACATCAACTGTCTCATCAAATCTTTGTGTTTATTGGCGCTTTTCCACACTACGGTTCCAGCACGACTCGACTCTTCTCGGTTTGGTATCGTTTTCCATTACTCCATAATGTTTTATTACAAGACACAAACACACAAACTAGTGACGAGTAATAAAATGTTATGTAACTGAATCATTAGAATCAATTCAGTACTTTCATTGTTTGTGGCAAATTAATGAAATTAAAAGTAACGCACTGTGAAATGTATAAAGCAATATTAGGATCTTGTGTAGTTAATGCTTGAGGAAAAATGTGTAATTCTTCACTCAAAAATACACAGGTTTTCCACTAATTTCCATAGTCAAGATTGAAAAAAATTAAATTGACGACTCTTTACTGTGTGTCTGTGAAGTTTCATGAGTAAAATTAAAAGTAAAAAATAAAAATAAATAATAAATTAAAACTGGTCACAGCACCGTCATAATGGTTTTAAGTTTATTCTTCATTTGACCAAGTGGGGAAAAAAATGGTTGAAACTGCCCTTTAAGTGTTTGACGCACAAAATATGAAACACTTTTATTTATCACCATGATCTCTAGATAAGAGGTGTTCACTTTGAAAGAAAAAAACATAAAATCTACTACAAGGAGCCAATGCAGAGGGGCTGAAGCCTGCAGACCCCTGTGTTAGATAAAGGGGCCATTTCACTCATTTTCAGAGCATACCTCTCTCTGAAGAGCCTCGCTGCGACTCTCCGCCTCCTCCAGCTTGGTCTGCCACTCGGCGTTGTCGTGCTGCTGCTGGAGCTGCAGGTCTGCCAGTCTCTTCTCCAGCTCCTGCTGGGACCTCTCCAGGGCTTTGAGGCTGCTGCTCTGTTCAGCATTCTGCGCATGTGAACTATGAGAAACACAAAACAACCCCTGAGCTCAGGAGGTGCAGGACCGCCGCCAGAGAAGTATGTTGTACAGCAAAATATGCACTGACCTGGTGAGCTCCGTTTCCAGTTGCTGCCACTTCTGCAGCGCGGCCTTGTTCTCAGAGTGCAGCGCTGCACACTCGCTCTGCAGGTTGTCCTTGTCCTTCAGGTGAGTCTTGGTGATGTCCTCCTTCTCAGCCGAGAGGGCTTCACAGTAACTCTGCAGGCTGCTCTTTTCAACCTGGTGTTCGTTCAGGATGTCCTGCTTCTCGGACCGCAGGACGGAGCATTCCACCTGGAGGCCTTTACACTCCACCTGCAGGGACCGCATCTCATCGGCTGTGAATAACAAGAGGATGTTATGTTACGATGTTACGGGTTTGAGCAGATAAAACAAACCTCAGAGCCTCACAGGCTTAAACTATCTTTTTCTTTTTTGTTGTTATCAAGTTTCCCTGCAAATACACGATTGTTTCAAGAAACGTCTGCACAAAAATCCCCAATTTGACTCTTGTATGTGGCGCTGTAAAAGTTCCATAGTGGTTGTCCAAAAGTTCTGTGTGGATACAAAAACCCTTTGATTCTCCTACACTCATTCTCACATATAAGTTATATGTTGTGTCATTTTCATGAAGATACTCGTACGTTTACATAACACCATCGTTAGTTGCAGTTCTAAAATTAGCCTCATTCCACAGACAATGAGTCAAGACAGTATTAGTATCAGACTGTATTTTGTTGTCTTTACATTTAGTGTCTTTTCCCCCTGTCGTACCTTGTATCTGTGCAGTTTTCTGCCACTGCTCGCTCTGCTGCTGAAGGTCCTGCTGTAGGTTTTCAATCTCATTCTCGTATTTGTGGGCAGTCTCGCGCCACTTGTCCAGCTCCTTTGAGACGGTGGCCAGGTTCGCCTGGATAGCGCCAATGTCACGGTCTCGCTGTGCACTGCCTGCCTCCAGGTCACGCTTCAGCGACTTCACCTGATCACGTGCACTCTGCAGCTCGCCGCGTGCACTCTGCAGCTCGTCGCGTGCAACCTGCAGCTCGCCGCGTGCACTGGCGGAGTCGTCAATCTGCTCCCTGAGACTTGTCACTTCATCCTGGAGCTGCTGCAGCTGGCCTGAGCGAAACCAGGGTCAAGAACTTTTATCTTCATCATCAGCCTGCGGTTCATTTTCTTTTCTCTCTTTGTCCCAAACATTTACAAACTATAATAGCATTTATTATATGAAGGGAAAGTTCTTATACTATATATACTTATGATAACTTTTAAAAACACAGGTTTACAAAGTGGTTTGACAAAGAAAAAGACAAAACAGGATATTCAGGGACAGAAACACTATAAAAACAAGACATCACACTCTCTCTTGCCATTAGACAGCCTGACGTTTGTCAACCACTCATTCTCCCACACCACAGATTTTATTTTTTATAACACACAGGAGCAGTTGATCCACTTCTGCCTTCATCAAAACCAATTCAACTATGTTACGTTGTGACTTCTGTGTTTGAAGTAATTCTTTGACACAAACTTAGCAAACGTGGCAGCAGTAGACCAGCAGCCACTGTGTCTCACATTTTCTCTATGGAATTTGGTGTGAGAGGGTGAGTGATTTGCAAACTTCAGTTTCCAGTTGGAAAAAGCTGCCGTACTATATAAATAAAAGTATTATTCAACTTATTATCAAGATACCATAGACTTAACCTGGAGTCAAATTTATTAGGCCAGTCTTTTGTTAAGAGGCTAAAATCTGTAAGTCAGCTATGTGTTGGAACCTCATACAACTACACATGAAAAAACTGAACTGTCACTTTAGCTGTGTGTGTAAAGGTTTTGAATTTTACCTTGCAGCTCCCAGCATTTGTGTTTCTCTGTGTTAGCAAGGTCTTGGGCTTCTCGAAGTTCATCGTTCAAGCGCTGGATAATTTTTTCCGAGTCGCCAGATGACCCTATGTTTGACCTGGTCACGTCATCTGTGGAAGAAAGCACAAGACAATGACCCAAGATCCATTCTCCTGACACAGTACCATGTACATTTCCGCCCCTTTCTGCACCAACAAAAACTTAACCGTAACATATAACAAGTGATAATGATGGCAATTTAACTTTATAAAAATAGAAGGACATCTCAGTCTGAAATATTCTACCAGCACTGGCATGCTACATGATTTCCCATGATATTAAAAAGAAGCTATGACATGGACTAATTGCAAACCCAGAAATAGACACAATTACATTATCAGAATCTTTTTATCCCAGCTTTTACTCAAAAATCATGCACGTACAGCTACATTGCTTTGCAGTAAGTTGCAGCAACAATACACAAAGGGAATAGAGTGGCCGTGTTTACCAGCGGCCTGCTGCGTTACCAAGAGGAGGAAACAAGCCACAAATACTTTGGCTTTGCAAATACCCTGTAGATTGATCCCCTAATCTACCACGGCTAGGAAAAAGAGATGATCTCATCCCATACCAAGCATTTGGCAGAGGCAGGGAAAGAAAGAAAAAAAAAAAAGAGGTCAATCAAGCATGTGCACCATAAAAGGACAAGAGCCGTGAGTCTGCTGTCGGCTACTTTTGAAAACTGTGATTTCATTGTCTCATCACACTTTCACGTGCGCATTACGTGGCAAATACCACTAAAATGAACGGGCATGCATGCAGGCAGCGACTGCTGGAGGCTGGTGGCACCCTCAGACTCAGGCACATGACCAGTGACCACCACCACCCCGCCGTGTCCCGGACAAAGGATGGGAGAGGGCAGTGCCGTGTCCTGCATGCCTGTATGAGGTTGTGTGTCCCTGCATGCATGCATATGTATGAGAGTGTCAGATGAATGTGAGTGGGCTCCCTGTGAGATCACAAGGGATAAAGAGAATCTCACACACACACACACACACACACACACGGGAGTTTAACTTGTTATCTTTAGCAACAGTTATCATAGCCATGTTGTCTTTCGTGTCACAGAATGACACCTGACAAAGCAATAATGGGATTAATCTTAGGGTAAAAATATCCTTCTGTGACTAGTTGGCAACGGTGAACATCACGTTGCCTGAAGTGACGAGAGAGAGGAAAAAAAAGAGTCTTTATTTAGCCCAACTGCTGAAGGCTAAAGGCGTCAGAGTCCATTTTTCCACTGCTGTCGGCCTCCTTTCCAATGAATGTGACGGCATTCTCTAACAGAATCAGAGGGTTTGCGTTATAGCTGCTGTTCAAAGTAATGTACTCAATGAAAGAGCTGTACACCCAAAACTGCCCAGAGGGCGACGATCACTTCGAGCTACGAAAAATGTTGTTGTGAGGCCACTTTTGCTCTGTGCTCCCCGTTACGTGTACCGACCAGTGCGGCATTACAAATTCATCCATCATGCAAAATTGATTCATTCCCCCTAACATGCCTGCAGATATGGTCCTCAGTCATAAACTGGCGATGCTATTTTGTTCTCCGTGAGGCACTTATTTCATTAGGGTGCTCTCTTTAAGTCACTCTACAGAGGCATTAGTCAGATGATGAAGGCTCCATCTTCTGATGAGCTGTTGACACGGGACAAATCAGCCTCTAAAACAAGGACATCTGCAGCACCGCAGCCTCTGAAAAAGGCCTTAACAACTGTCCTTGTATGTCCAGGCACACTTTATTACTGTGACTCATGCCTTTTTTTGTTTGTTTGTTTGTTTTTCATCTCCTAAAGCCTTCATAACCTTCATGGTCCTGACCAAGACAGACAGACAAAAATAACAACGTGCAGAAATAACATTCACAAAATGTTCATTGGAAAACAACAATCATGTGAAGTTATAGGTGAGATAAAAACAATGCTACACCATTTCTGTCTGAACATATTTAAAAGAACAAATATGAATTCCATAATAAATAAAACTGGATTACCTTTAATCAGTGACACGTTATTCAGGGGATCACTCAACTCCATTTGCTTGAACTGTAAAAGCAACAAAACGTGTGAAAAACAAACATTTCAGGAGCTAAACAACAGCTAGCCTAAGATTTCATGCGTAAAAGAAATCTTAAACAAAACGACAAAGAAGTTTTCAAAAGGTAAACACAAAACTGCACATTCATCTCTGAGGACATGACGAGTACTTTTGGAGGCGGCGTGCGCGTGCACACAGCTGCATCTCACGAGGAATATGTGAAAGAAAACTACGTTCAGAAAAAAACAACAGAGAATGAATATTACCTTCTGTGGTCCACGAGCTTCAGTACAGTCTACAGTGCTGTGGAGCTACAGCAGTCAGTGTCTGACATCAACAACTCTCCACTAACTATCAGATTTTTTTCAGATGTGAAATGGAGCAGTCCAACGCAGTGACAGAGAGGGGGGTGGTGTGGGTGGGCGCACGGACACATGAAGGGGGGTGACAAACACAGTGAACATGACCTCACTGTTACTGCTGGACTTGACACCAGTGAACACAAAAGCACGGGTTGACGTAAACAGACAAATATTTGGAGGGGGGGGTTCAAATCGTACAGTTGAGGGGTAAATCAGAACATGCCCCCCTCCACCCCGCTCTGTGGCTGAAGTCCACTGCTCCTCCACGCGAGGTCACGCATCAGAGTGGAGCATCACAGGAGCTGCAGCTGCACACTGACACAGAGGGGGTTTGTTCAGGGAGCGAGTTGGTACTGATGTAAAAAAAAGAAAAGAAAAAACTACAGTGCTGCTTCCCACAGTGTCTTTGAGTCAAAGTCCACTAGTGGATCTGGGAGGTACTGCAGGTGGACCTAGACTGCAAGTCACCAAATTCACAGACACATTCTGTTCTGAGGAAACTGTTTTAAATAAATGTTATATAATAAAGTGTATTCACCAAAAAGATGATCACAATCACGCTCAATTCTGATTCTGACTATTATTGCTGAAATCATGATGATTTATGATTATTTGACGGAGACAAAACATTTTAATGTCACCCGTTAACCTCAGTGTTCTGTTGAGTGTAGAGCTGAAACAATTACTCGATTGGTAATTGATCACTAAATGAATCCTCAACTGTTTTGATAATCGATTCATCAGTTTGAAGCTTTTTCATGACTACAACAAGATTTTCCGATTGTTTCAGCTTCTTAAATGTGAATATTTCCTGTTTTCTTTGCTCCACATAACAAAGAAATCATTAAAACTGGAAAAATCATTTCCAGGTTTGACAAACACTGATTAACATTTTTCAACCAATTAATCGATTGAATAATCGACAGGCAAATTGATTATCATATCAAAATAATCATTAGTTACAGCTCTACTTGAGTGTGGGTCTGAAAAGTTTTGGTTTTGTCCCACATGTCCAAAAAACATGCAGAAGTTAACAGGACACTCAAATTGACCACAGTTTGTCTGTCTGTGCGTCGCTATGATGGACTGGGATTGGCACCAGCGCCCCCTACGACCCTCATGTGGAGGATACAGCAGTAGATGATGAATAAATGAATGAATGGATATTTATAAGGCACCCGTACCTGTTCCCTTGCTATTTCTTATCCAAACAAAGTCAGAGTTGACACTGCACACACATACACTGTGGTTTGTTCCTTTAACAAAGAATATTCAAGTGTGTCATTTACTACAATGGTTGCCACAGTAACCCTGCACACAGATCAAAGGAAGGTGAGGGCGGCATCTGACTTCATTCATGTCTCCATGCAGGACGAGGTGACTGCAGCTCGCTTTTCGCAATATCTCTTTGGCAATTCTACAGCTATCTCTCGTATTTCTACAGATATTTTTATCATTTCCTGACCAAACACTGCCAAAGTCAACACTACACATTCACTGGTGCCCTTGTTAAGTCATCTGCCAAGAACCGTTGGACAGTTGTGAGTTTAATAAACAGATGGACATGATCTGGGAGAACTGAAGAGGCCTTTTGGATGAGAGGTGAAACGTCTTCAAGAACTTAACAGAAGTCCAGTTGCCTTCGTTTTTAGTACTTTTTTAGGACTACTGATATCTCTCGATATCTTTCCCGACCTAACACTGCACATACTGGTGCAGTGATCTGGGTTTGAGCCTTTTAACGAACATTTATGGGCTTCAAACCTGGGAAGCACTGAGGGACTGCTGATGGAGGGTTGCTGGCTAGGCCTCTTCATTTTCGCCTTAAAATAAATAATTACTGGCCTTGAGGGTCCAGTCTGTAAAAACTAGTTAGGCAGAAATGAAAGATACAACAAATATACAAGTGTTTGTGTCAAGCAGCTGAATATCCCTCACCGCACCCTTTCCTTCCAAGTGTGTTGGAGAACCTGTAGATGACCAGGCTCCTGATATAAATATAAAAGGCTCAGTCTGGACTTAAACTAAAACTATTCTATTGTAACATGAACTGTACATGAATTCTGTACTTGTGACTTTTGTAATGTTAATATTATTATTTATCAGCTTACTGGGCTGCAATGCTCACATGCTGACAAGCTGTGAACTGTGAGGCAACATCAGGGCTGACTGCCAACTCTCATAAAATTGACACACATCTCCCACTTACACACACTCTAATGTTTTCATCGAGCTTAATCTGGTGCAAGATTTATTATTCTATGATTTGATTAAAAAAAAAACCTGCAGCCTACGTGACATAGAGCGTCATGGCTTTTGAGGTTGAGGAACTAAACTACTTATTGCAAAATAGCAAAACTTTTCAAGTTGCTTTTGAACACTTTGTTTGAGAGGGAAAAAACTCATGCAAAAGTTGTTTCCTTTGGATTAATCCATAACAAATGAGTATATATAAGGAGTCTGATTTTGCCTGACCTGTTGAATCCTGCCTGAGACTTTAACCTTGGGTGAGCAAGTTAGTGATGAGGTGCTGGTGTTAGATATAAAGCTGCAAATCATTGACATACTGCCAGTCAATAAACAACCATTCTAACCTTCTACTTAATGAATGCTCAAACATCTTTAAAATTTGAATCTTTGCATCCCACAGTGGGGTTACTTAACTCTAAACACCAGAACCGACCTAAAAGCACACAAAGAGCATTCTCTCTACTAAGTGTAAAACCATGTAAACTCATTCAGACGTAAACAAAACTGGATAAAGTCGAATTATAGAGATTACAATAAAATAAAAATATGATCTAATGCAGCAGTCCTGCATTACATTCTCATTTCATCAAGGTTATTACTTCCAACAAGCATTTGTCTGCATGTCTGTGAACAGCATAAAAATAAAGGATTCATTTAGATAAAAAATGTCTAGGGATGTAGTTTAGGGTTTCCGAGGGTTAGATTTCTTTTAAACCCATGGTTCTCAAACTGTGGTAGGTGTACTTGAAGGAAAAAACATGCACTTGAAGGAAAATCAGAAATACTCTTGTACTGTATTAAAGCAGGGTATGAGTACAGAAAATGAAACTATCGTATTGGCAATAAATCTGTCTCCTATGAAATTCTGTAGCTAACTTTGTTTGGCCTATTTACACCACTGTATTTTCACTACAATTCATATTGGTGTAACAAGGTTTGAGAACCATTGTTTTAAACAATTGTTAATCTTACAAGACAGTTTGGTGGGACAGGACAGAATTTCAGGGTTCAATCCCCATCTCTAACGGTCTGAAAGAACTTTTTATCAACTCAAGTTAGCTAGTTAGCTTGTCCGAGCGGTAATTTTATTTAGCTTTATTACTTATTGTGAATATATATATATTTCTAAATTATTTAATATAGTCTTAAAGTGTATTTAAAAAAAGAAAAGTTAGAAAAAGCATCTCCTCTGCTGTAACTTGTTATGCTAGCCATGCTAGTATTATGCTAGTCTCTTAAAGGCACTTTGTTTTTAGGAAGCAACAGTGTGTGTTGATACTTGAAGTTAAAAGAGGTCACATTAAGTTGCCTAATCAGTGTGGTGTGGGTGGTTGTCACTTCTGTCAACTAAGTAAGTGTCTTGATAAGTTAAATTAAGTCTTGTTGAGTTAACATGAGGACAAAGACAAACACTCAGTTAACATGTGTTAGAGAAGTAAACTCTCTCTCCTTAGCTTTAGATTTACCTGTTTGTTTTTTCTTTGTCTTTTCCTATTTTTCTTCTGAGATCCAGTGGTTTCTGCTACCTCGATGAAATCCTCTAATTTAGCCTGGTTTTGGAGCGAGAAGTTCTGGTCTCTTGAAAACATTTTATGGGCAAACCTGGAGTGGGGGAAAACGGAGAGATTTGTCATTGAGAGTTTATGACTTTGGTGGAAACTTAGTAAAGGAAAGGGGGTTTAAAGTCCTCTGTTTGTTGCAATCTTCAGCATTCATCATTGTCACTACTTTTTACACACTGGACCTTTAAACTGCATTAGTTTCAGCTATATGTCGCTCATTAAACTGGGCACAACCACTGTGACCTTATTGTTCTTATTGTTGCATCTGTGTGCTCTGCTGCCTATTTGTGTTCTTGCGTTGAATTTAGCCCTGTTCTTGTTTTGTTTTTTGTCTTGTTTATTGTTTTTACCTTTTTTTTGTTTAACTCTCTGTACCTGCTGGTAAAGGAGGGAGCAGGCCACTGTTTAAGCACTGTTGTTGTGGACTGGGCTTGGGTTAGATGAACAAGGATGCTGTTCCTTACCTCACATATATGATTGCAGAGTGTTCTATGTCATTGATGTGTGTATTTTTGTGTAACTGTGAAGAAGGTTCAATGCAAAAAAATGATATACATTTGGGTCAGTGGTTTCCATGGTGGCCCCACCTGTGTCCATAGTACAGGTAATCTGCTCACTTCATGCCCCATATGCCCACTTAGTACTCACTTCATACCCAGGTAGCCTGGAGAGGGTATGAAGTGGGCTTGAAGTGGGTGAGGACACCATGGAAACCACAGACAAACACGCTTGGGACCAATATTGTCAGCCCTTATATAACCCTGATGCGACTAAATGCCCCTCAATGTCAATACACTCAGGAGGTGATCCATGCCGTAGTGCTCACAGACAGTCAGACAGATAAGAGTTTCACAGTGTCAATACACCCCTATCTCAAAAGGTCCAACGTGTAAGCAGTTGTGGCATCTAAGAGTGAAACTGCAGATTGTTCACTCCAATTACCTCTCCCTTTACTAAGCGTGTCAGGCAAATATAGTAGCCCCAGAAAGGATGTTGTTGTTGTACATTTGCATAAGTTTGTTTCACTTCACATTATAGACGTATCAATTGGCTGTAAGGGCTAACTAGCCATTGTATAGTAAAAGGTGCCGGTGTCAGTTAGCACATATTAGCTGCACTTTGACCTTGCTCGTTGCTTTTTGGAAGCAGCAGTGTGTTAATACAGGAAACATAATTGCCCACTGGTGGTGGGTGCAGAGAAGAGTCCGGCTGTGGGCTGTGGCGCGGTTTTACCATTTAATCGGCAGACAGGATATTCACTACCACATCATTCTTGCTAGTCAAAGCTACAGTTACAGAGATCTGCAATTCACTTTTAACTAGTCAAAATGATGTCACGTTTGAAATTTCTTCAAAACTTCAATTTCTATGAAACTTCAAGATATCTTTAATTATCCTCATTTGACGATCTACATTGTCCTTATTAGATATCTTGAAGAAGATATCTCAAACTTGAATTGTGACTAGCCACAGTCGTGTTGTAGATATCTGAAGTTGTGGATCTTGTGGATATATGTATAATGACAAACCCCATACACATAAATGGTAAAAGAATGATGTCTACAACTACAATTCATACTAGTCACAGAGACATCACAGATATCAGTAATGGTCATTTTCCAGTCAAACTTTGCTATTAAATGTTAAAAAAGCTTGCCATACCACACCCACTGCTCATGTCACTTTCCTTCACTTTCAAACTAAGAATGATGCTAAAGTAACAGGTAATGTTTGTGTCTGCAGTTTAAAAGTCTTACAGTTGGAAGGTACTTACCACAGTTTGAAGTTCTTGTTCCACAGTTCGAAGTGCTTCTTCTTCTTCTTCTGCCTGACTCAGTTCACTTTGCCTTTTATAGTCTAGTTTTAATTGTCTTTGATCCATCTTCTGTCTGTCATCTCGTGTTCCCTCATTTGATGATGGCATTTCCTGACATGGTTGTGTCATTTTCTTTTGGCTCAGATGGGCCTGTATTCAATGTATGTATGAAATGTGCAACATACATAGTTTTATTAATTAATATTAATTTTTTCATATCTGTTTACTTCTGGAAAATAAACAGAAAATATTAAATGATTTGTACCATTTACTTTGTGTTGACAGATAATAATTTTAAAGTTTTAACCCCCCTCCCCCCAAAAAAATTAAATTGTGTATAAACTAAACATAGCTGTACACTGAACAGTATTTTTATACTCGTATTTTTATCTAACAAATATTTTGAACCTTCAAAGAATTATGTATTTTTTTGTTTTGCATATAAACACAAATGTCCCCAAAATTTAATTAATAAATATTAAATGCACGTCTGTCTAATGTTTAATTCTACACTGCACAAGATTTTATATATTTGTGTCGAGATACAAATGTCTTAAAACGTCCAAAAGAGTTTCATTTTGAGGGCTAAGTAAATAACTGGAAGTTTGGAGTGGCATTGCGGTGTGGACGTTTATTTTGAAGGCTGAGACCACGAGGTTTGGCGTGAACGGCGGGGTATAATTTTTTTCCACTTTTATTAGACAAATGAGTATAAAGAGAGTACTTCGAGTAATAATTCAAAGATACACATGTCATAAAAGTGAGTTTAATTTGTAAGGCTGGAAATGTACTGATAATGAGGAGCGGCCTGAAGGTGTAGACTTTTATTTTAAAGGCGAAATAAATGAGCGGTGGGAGTGTCGCGAGCACGAGGGCGCGAGGGGGGGTGGAACTATAGTTTGTCAAGTTGTCCAAAAATACACGAGAATCACACGAGGAAGCAAAATGAAATAAAAAAAAAAAAAGCGGATAAGTATCACGTGATTAGAGTTATGTTTAAGGTTTGGTCACGGTTACGCAAACTGAGGGGTGGAACTACAAGTGGGCGGATCTCCTTAAGTTGTCCAACTCATGTTTTGTAGTCCTACTCACTTACAGTTACGCCCCCTTGTCACGCACTCTGCGCACACACCGCTCTCGAATTGGCTCCTACGTGTCAAGCTAGCGGTCTATCCTGTTAAGTTAGCTCGGAGAGAGGAGTTAACCAGAAGTGATGCTGTAATGTAGAAGAGAGGAGGAGGTGGGGACACACAGCTTTCACCGCTGTCAGGGCGAACACGTTAGTTAACTTAGCAACACATGTTAGAGAAGTCAATCCTCCTTCATTTGTTTTTTGGATTTACCTGTTGCTTTTTTCTTGGCTTGTTTTCGTCTTCTTTTCCCCCGCTTCTTCTGAGCGCCTGTGTTGTCCCGCTGTCCCCCCGATGACTTCCTCTATCTCGGCCTGGTTTTGGAGCGATAGGTTCTGGCTTCCCGAAAACGTTTCATGGGTGGACCTGGAGCATCCGCCACCTGGTGTGGAGTACCCACGAATAGGACATGTTCTTTACGCTTTGCCCCTGTCCGTGGGAGTTTTCCTTCTGAGGCTGTTGTTTGAAAGGTAAAACTTAACTGCAGTTTGTCCGACGTGTGTGTGTGTGTGTGTGAGTACAAAGCTCAGAGGCTCATGTCATGTGGCAAAACTCTGAGTGTGTATAAACTAAACCAAGGGAAAGAAACTCGAACACGAATGTAAATATTTGCAGGAATCTTCTCATATGTGCATTTATGAGGCCACTGTTCAAATAATCTCGTAATCTTGTTGGATGTGTTCAATCTTTGACCCAGCTCTGTGGGCTTGTTTTGCATAATGTTAGTCAAAGAAAATCCCCCATCTGCTATTTCTGGAGATGACAATTTAGTTGTAATGAAATTAGGCATATCCCCTCTTAAATTGTGGGATTAATTTTTTTCTTTTACCTGAGAAAGTAGGTCTTCACGGTCAGTGAGGGATGGGCCGATACACGCATTGTGTTAAATAAACATCCTCACAATAACTTGATTGTAAGGAATTTTCCACTGTTGAAAAAAAAGATGAAAATGTCTAGCACACCAACATACAGTCCTGGTGATTTATTTTTAAGTGCCACTAGGGGGAGTCTGCATTTTGTTTATAGTCATTCCAGGACACTGGGATTTATAATCTAAATTACGAATTTTGTTTTTCCCTTTGAAATTTTTTTTTTTACAACATTTCTTTACATTTTTGAAAAGTTAGCAATGCTTTTTGTAACATCAGTGACATCAGTTTCCTCTTTTATATTCTAAAAGCGTATAGATACAAAAACCAAATGAAGGTAGAGTGTAGATTGTTTCCGTTTATGACACTAAAATAATGTACAGTGCTGTGCAAAAGTCTATTGATCTGTTGTTTTAATGGAGTATAATTATGTCTCAATCACATCATTGGAAATGACAGGACAGGAAACACAGGAAACATCTCTGCAGGAGAAAACACTCACATTTTTTCAGAAAAACAGCTTCTACAGGTTTGAAGTGTCTAAAAGTATTTGGCGTGACCTGACCTGACACTTTAAGAATAGCACAAGCCTGGTTTTGTTAAACCTGAAGTGGAACCCTAATTAACATGACAGGTAAATCCTGTATTTGTCAACATGTAACTGCTGTGAACAAATACAGGAAAAAACTGTCTTTTACACCGGGTTTATTCAAGACATGCTTGAGCATTACATACAAATGTAGTTAAACTTACCGGCTGCTCACCGTCACATCATTCCAATCCAAATGTCAATGATCACAGAATTTAACAGACATAACAACAACAAAGCCGGTGGTGCCCTGAGACCTTTGCACAACTCTGTATATATTAAACATTTTCACAATTATCTTGGTCATGATAGTCATAACAGGAAACTTTGATATAGTCCCATGGCTACAACAACATTCCTTTTAGGTGATGATATGGAAATGACAGCTGGTTTAAGGCATGTGTGGTTGTTTTTGTGCGGATACTTTAAGGCGGAAACATCATTATTGTGCAGTCTAATTCCTCATATCATCTGTGGGCAATGTCCTGATCTAATGTCAGTCAAGTAATTGTTCCCAGCTCTCTGACTGAGGACAGCTTTGTGTACATGTAGACAGAAATGGACAAAGCCAACGCACAGGTCTGTGCCTCGACTCATTCAGCCTCGTTTCCCATGTTGTGGAAGATAAGTGGGGGTGTTGTTAGGTGGAGATGTAATGAACGGTTCTGGGTTTTTGAGCGTGAACACTGGTCAGCGCTCCCAGATGATCTTGTGACACACATCACTGTTTTGGTTAGAGGCAGCAGCAGCCCTGCCATCGCCCGTCTCTCTCCCATATACTCACATGACAGTTCATCATGCTGTGTTTAGACTAGGTGCTACATTCCCCATGATTCCTTCTTTCTAACGCTCGCGTGTGTCTCTGCTGCAGCCTCTGGTATCCGTCCTTATAAGACACACACGAGCGAGCGCGCACACACACAAATCATGTCTGTTAAAGAATCTCTTGGCAAATCTTGGCTCATAGTCCATTTGTTGCTGTAGCCTGTACAACCTTTTTAACTTCTCTCTCTCTCTCTCTGTGTCTCTCCTTCTTCTCTAAATATCTTTGTACCACACCATCTCTCTGTCCCCTCCCTGCCCCCACCCTCTTTTTTTTCTCTGTTTTTTTGCCTCTCTCTGTGTGTTTACAGGCTGGTGGCCAAGCCCTGTGCCCACATACTTCAGATTCAGGCGGGAGTGCCTCGGCAAGCTCAGCCCAATGCTGTCCTGGAGAAGCTGTACCAGTCCAAAACGGTACATAAGGCCCCTGCTTGTTCTGTAGTGCATTAAATGTTCCCCCTGCACACTGATGTTGTTGCTGTGGAATATGTCACCACAGGCATAATCACATGTTCAGTAAATACCTCCTTGGAGTGCGACTGGATTACGTACTTGGATTCTGGTTTAACGAGTCAGATAATGGAAAGCAAGTCATTTGTATTTGTCATGTGTCGTCCTCCTTTAGAGTCCAGACACAAGGCAACTGGATGGACTCTCCAAACAGCTGGACTGGGATGTACGGAAAATACAGAGATGGTTTCGTGTCCGTCGGAACCAGGACAGGCCCAGTCTGCAGACCAAGTTCTGTGAGAGCATGTAGGTTCTTGCTTCACTGCTGTGTTGTGAATCCTGTTAAAGCTGCTGCTTGTGCAATATTTCACTTAAAATATGCATTTAGTTCCTTTTTATAATGAGACAACTATAACTATAAGCGTGTTTGGGTCTGTATTCCACAGCACTTCCCACATCTATAGCACTGTGCAAACATCTTAGGCCACCATTATGTGGTTTTAAAAATGTCGATCAGTGTTCACTAAACCTGGAAATGTCTTGTTTTGTCCACAAACCAAAATGATTCAGTTTGAACGATCGTTAATCGAACGATCGTTGCGGTGCAATTGCACCGATTCATAACGTGAACATATCTCAACAAGGCGCTTTACATAGTAAGGTCAAGACGTTACAATTATTTTAAAGAGAACAAACGGGAACGCAGTGAGCAAGCACTTGGCGACTGTGGAGGAAAAAGAACTGCCTTTAAATCTCCGACAGAACCAAGACTCCTAAGTGTACGTCGTCCATCTGCCTCGACTGGTTGGGGTAAGAGAGAGGAGGGAGAGAGTAAGGGTGGGTGGGAGATGGAGGAAGAAAGGGAGGTAGTGAAGGACAGGAGAAAAGAAGATAGAGGAGACATAGAGACCAGGAGCGGTTGTGCTACACATGTATTTGAGTATGGGCCCAGGATGTAACACGCCTCTCGCCCAAACAAACTAGTTTGTACAGGTTAAAGTGTCGGGTATTTAGACCTACCTTGAGAGGGTAGGTGGCACGACCCTGACTCTCTCAAACCTGGAGTGGAACCCTAACTAACACTAAACTACAGGTAAAACCTGTGTTTGTCCTACTCTTTCATCTCAACAAATGGCTGCTGTGAAAAGGGTGTGTTACAGCTTTACATACACATGATGCACGAGCGAAACTCATCAATAACAACCAAACTGCTGGTGCCCTAAGATATTTGCACAGCATACTGTACGTACTGTACTTCTGCATTGTCATTTCAATCTAATTTGGAGTTTCAGCTCCAAATCCATACTGAAACGCCTGGAAACGTATATTACATGACCATTCATTGTAAACAGGAAGTCAACTCTTAAACTTAGTGTTTAACTTTGTTTCAGAAAGTACTATGAATGAGGAAAAGTATTTATGAAGATGAGACGCGACGAGGTGAAACTGAGAGGACGTGATAAAGGAGCTTTTCGTTTTACATGCATGTTCAAAGTCCGGACTAAGACAATCATTTGGTTTTCTTAATGTCATGTAAACACGTTAGTCTGATTAAAATCAAACTAATCTTAGTCGGACTAACATACCTGGATAATGCGATCCATAGTCCGATTACTCCTGTATGTGTACACTCAGTGAAATTGGAGTCAGACTTGGCGTTCTACACATGCAACACAAAAAAAGAAGGAAACAACATAAAAATCCATCTCACCGTTCACTGTTTTTCTGTGACATTAAGGTCAACAGGAAACTGATTCAATACAAACTAGCTTATAGAGGGATACAGTGGTCTCTGTATTTGATCATCCAGACACCAAAGTGTTGGTTCTCTCTGCTCGTGAGGTTAAGATGGATAAATGTCTCCTCACCAAATGCATTTATTAAACAACCAAACAAACTCACTTACAGAATTTATCCAACCTTTCACTCAAGATGTATGTGTTTTAAATAACATGCAAGTTTTAATCAACAATGGAAAGGAAATTCTCCTTTTACCAATTGACGATAGTAGGTGTTGCAGATGTGGCTGTAAATTAGTGGCTACATTATGCAAATCTTGTCATGACATTTATTTAAAAAAAGTGTGTTCCCACATAGACAGTTTGAGAAATATTGCATTAGATGATGCACGGGGGAGGGTGGTGAATGTAAATGGCAGCTGCAGACAGGAAGTCAAATGAAGAAGCTATTTCGGTTTAACCAATTCTGTTTTCTTGTTTCATTTCAGGTGGCGGTTTACGTTTTACTTGGGGATTTTTATCTATGCCATTCAACATTTGTGGGTGGTGAGTTTACAATGACAAACCTCTCGCTGTACATTATGCACACACACGACACGACAAACAGCTTTAGCTTTTACCTAAAGGTGAACATGTGTGTTACACTCCTGTAGAGCTGCAGCTAGAATCTTTTCAATTAATTGAGTAATCGTTTGGTCCATAAAATGTCAGTAAATGACAGAATAATATTGATCTGTGTTTGTCAAACCTGTAAGAATCAAAGGATTCTTACTTGTGTGGTGTGATGTGCTTGTTGATGGGCGCCAGTGTGAGCAGGCTGTTGGAAAATGATTCAGTTTTAATGATTTCTTTGTTATATGGAGCAAAGAAACCAGAAAATATTCACATTTTAGAAGCTAAAACGACCAGAAATCTTGTTTTAATAATGAAGAAACCCTCAAAACCGATTATCAAAATAGTTGACGAATCATTTAGTAATCGATTAATCAAGTAATCGTTTCAGCCCTACACTCATGCATGTGTGTGATATATATATCCTAGAGCAAATGACATAGGAACCACATGAGCTTCAACTCTGGTTGGGAGGTGGACACTCAAGTTAAGTCAAGTCAGTTGGACAAAAAAAAAAAGTCCAACTGTGTGAAAAACTACTTCAGTACGATACAAGCTTAAAAATGATGTCACAATATTCCATTATGACAGAGAAATAACAACATCTGTGGCGATATTTGACATCATTTCCAAAATAAATGGGGTTGTTTTGATATGTAACAACATAATTCACAATTAAAAAAAAGCTGTGATGCAAAAACAATCCACAAATATGTACAACAAACATTGAAGTGGCGGGCTGCATGACCTCGATTGAATTGTTTGTCCTTGAGTCATCACACACACACACACACACACTGAAATGTCTCAATATTTAAGGTCAACAGGTCGTGAGTATGACGGTGGCGTATTCAAATATGTAAACAACCTATTTTGAATATGGTATAGTTATGAACGGGGTCTAGCGTTTCCGGAAGCACTTCAATGCAAATAATGGTAGTAAAACAAAAGCCCGATAACAACACACAGAGATGATTTTGCCTCGTGATGCAGGATGTCGTGTGTCGCACCTTTTTTGTAAGCAAATATCTAGACCCGTGGTTCTCAAACTGTGGTAGTGTACTGATACTTGTTCTACTGTATATGTGATCGGAGTGGAGCCGCTATACCAGTGTGTGTGTGTGTGTGAAGTATATGTGAGGAAGAGGAGGACAATGAGAGAGTAAATGATCTTATTGAGAATAAATCTGTATTTAAAGTTGGTGATAATGGTGATACTTCAAGAGCTCAATATTTTCCTTAGGTGGTACTTGGTATAAAAAGTTTGACAACTACTGATCTGGACAAAGGTAAATTGTCTAAGTTTGGAGGAAATGAAGGATCCATGCTTTTACAAATAGTGTAAAACATTTGTTCAAAACATGTTTTTGGCTCTCACGTCATTTCTCAGCTGACTGCTTTTTCTTTTCTTACAAAATATATAGGGGGTTAAGGTTAATATAACTATATACTAATATCTATATATTATATATGTAGTATAACACACTCTCATTTAAGAACCACTGACCTACACTCGGGACATGAAGAGCAGATGAAACGACAGATTTACCTTTTTAACCGTACACATTTTTGCTTGCCCTCAGTCACCTTGGACGTGGGACACCAGACTGTGTTGGCACAAATATCCATTCCAGGTTTGTTTCTTGTTTTGTTTTAAGTGGATAAACAGGATAATTAGCTGCCTGTATTGCTAACGTGTCCAGCACCACGGTGTTACATATTTGTCAAAGGTGTTTTTTTTTGTTGTTTCCCTCTGCCTCACAAAGCCTCTGAGCCCTGGACAGTACAACCACTATGTCGCAGAGCTGGCTTTCTATTGGTCGCTGATGTTTTCCCAGTTCACAGACATTAAACGTAAGGTGAGTCAACATCGCTTCATCCTCTTCCAGTCAGAGCCGTTTTTCCAGTTTTCTTTTATGTTTTTATTGACTCAGTTTTAAATCCTCTCTTTTCTTATCATGTTTGTGTTCACGCTGTTTTACGATGTGCTCTGGAAGTACAGGTTAGACCCATAACTGCCGCGGGGCATTTTCCACGAAAATGTACAGCACTCCTATGTGACATGAAGTGCAACACCTATTTGTCGTCTCACTATTGACACAATCTCAGAGTGACTGTCGCGCTGAAAGGACACAGATTGGACCGGCTCATTAGCTGCAGATGTTTTTTTGTTCATTTCCAGTGGCTGATTTGAGTCACTTCAGCGTCCTTTCTCCTTCTGTCATTCCTTCCTCATTTCACTGATGACAGGACTTCTTCATCATGCTAGTCCACCACCTGGCCACCATCATCCTCATCACATTCTCCTATGCCAACAACATGCTACGAGCCGGTACTTTGGTCATGTGCGTGCACGATGCAGCAGACATCTTCCTTGAGGTAAATAATAGAAAAGGAATAACCTTGACATGTGTGAAATAAACGATATCGCAGTTCCAATCCGACAAGAAAAACACCTCACCCGCTGACCTGAGTGTGACATGATGTCGATACCGATAACTTTTATCACTGTCAATCATTAATGTCTTATTTATTTCCCCAGGCAGCCAAGCTGGCCAACTATGCCAAGTACCAAAGGCTGTGTGATGGTCTGTTTGTGGTGTTCAGCATATGCTTCTTTATCACTCGACTCGTCATCTATCCTTTCTGGTGAGAAGATCAGTTTTTTATATAAACGCAAAATAGGTTTCTCCCTGTGTGTGTGTGTTGGTGTTTCTGGGGGTTCTCCAGCTTCCTCCCACAGTCCAAAAACATTCAATATGGGGATTCAGCATATTGCATGTTACGTTTCTTAATCTGTTTTCAAAGAGCCCTAAATCACCAAATAAGGTTATTGGTCTTTCAATGCTTTGATTTTCATAACAATCTCTTTTAATAATGGGGGAAAAAAAATATGTCTGGAGGGGTTTTTGCCGTGCCATTTTTCTGGGGGCTTAGTTACTCACACATTGTGAGCACTAACTTGGCCGAGCGCGCCGTCATCGCTGTGAAACAGCCCGAGACACAGACGATCGCTCTCACTGAAAACACGGCGGCCAGTAGTGACATGAGAGGAAAAACAGATTTTTGTGAAATTTAATAAAAGGTTTTCCTCGTTCTTTCTGTTTGATTCCTGATTAGAAGCTGAAGTGTTGTAAACCGCTCACTTTCCCGGCACCAAAGTCCACTGAGAACAGGGACACGGGAGCTGCTGTTGTTTTTGGTGCCTCATGTAGTTAGTTTGAGTTATTGAGGTAATTCCATACAAACGATTTTATTCAGGATTAGCACATTAATTACAATTAATAAGGGCTAACCCTTGTTTTTTTTGTAGTTGGTTGGAGCAGCTCTAGTCTGAGAGAGAGAGAGAGAGAGAGAGGGAGACACTCAGTTTCGCAATTTGAAGATTGTGTGACATGGAAGTACAAACTGATAAGTAATGTGTCTCTGATAAGAAGCGGGGTTTACGATTTAAGGCGTCACACTGAACGCAACACACGGGCTATTGAAGGCATCCATGGTGGACATGGTCTCCTTCTCCTGCACAAAATAATCCATTAATGGTCACAGTTCAACAAGAGTTTAGTAAAGAAGAAACTTCCACTCATCAGTGCTGGTGATAATAACTGATAAGGTGTGTGATGATTTGTGTCGCTGCTTCCTCCTGGATGTAACAATAACTTTTGTTGTTGACTGAAACCACAAATAAAGGCTGCAAGCACCGTGACAGCCACATTGTACCAGGTTTAACGGGTTCAGTCAGTGTTATCAGGCTCGATCGGTTTCAGACAGAAAAATGTTTGGACTGTGGGAGAAAGTACCTGCAGGAAAATAAGTAGTGCTACTGACGCTGTTTATGTCTTCCAGGTGGAACAGTGTGTTATAATGACTGAATGAATAATAACCATACGTTTCTTCCCCTCATAGGATTGTTTACAGTGTTCTGATTGAGAGCTGGGAGATCGTGGGGCCGTACCAGGCCTGGTGGCTGTTCAATGGGCTGCTGTTGGTCCTGCAGACTCTTCACATCATCTGGTTCTACCTCATCGCTCGTATTGCTATTAAAGCCATATTCAAGGGAAAGGTTAGTCCGCTCATTTCATCCATACTGTACAGTGTGAATTACCCCAACTCAAATTCAAAAACTATGGACTGGCGATCTGTCCAGGGTGTGACCACTGCCTTTCGCCCTATGTCAGCTGAGACTGGCACAGCACCCCACGCGACCCTCATGTGGAGGATAAAGCGCTAGAAGACGGATCAATAGCAGAGAAATAGAGCTTTGCACCCATATACTTATGCGTCACACGTTTCTCAGTTCTGCAATTCCTAAACTGTTGAACAACTGCCACATTGAACATTTTTTGACACTTTTACAGCCATAAAATCAAAATAAATCCAGGCGGCCTGATTATCATGATGGCCATAAGAGGGTTAGCGTTTGTGTATGGCCGTGGCATTTGTCATTAAACCCGAGTCTGAGTTGAGTCCAACAAGTCACCACAGCACAGTACTAATCGAAGTGTCCAATCACAAAATAGTCTGATCAACGGCTTGAAACAAAACCTTTATAGTGTAACTTCCTCGCTCACTTCCTGCCTTGCTCTCTCCTTCATACATATGACATCTGGCCTCCATTCCCGACACAACATCAGGGCAGAAGAATGCAGATATTTCAACTATGAGTTTTGTGCCTCTGAATACTTTAGAATTCACATCTTTGCATAAAGTTGATCAACTCTCCTGAGTGGACACAGTGTGGACACAGTGTGGACACAGTGTGGACACAGCTCCAAGTTCCAAGTTGACTCGGTGCTCTACTTAGAGCTGACATTCAAATAACAGGGGACATATCTGCTCCTCCTCCTCCTCCTCCCTCCTCCCCCGAGTGTGTCAAGGAACTATGGTGGCCTTTGCATACCAGAGATGATGTAAACACTCATTCACATCTCTCTCTCTTTCTACTACTTCCATTTTCTTCCATGGTTGGTTAAAGCAAAAGGTTTATGCGGGCGGTGAGGAGTAACAGGTTTGTCCTTTTGGGCTGCCGTAGAAACATTGCGGACACAAGATGGTCGCCAGATAAAAGGGCTTTGTTTCTAGGCAATGAAAACAAAACGTAGAGGAAAGTATAATACATTTCTGCCAATGAACACTCCCACTGAGCCTTTAATCTCTTCCCCTGAATCAACGGAGCAATAAAAAACACACTAAACTGAAAACATACCCATGTGCACAGATGTTTTCAATTCCTGTAATGAAACCGACACCGTAGCTATTTTTAGATACGGTGGTTAGCGTTATCGCCCCACCCTACTGGAGCTAAAACACGACACTAAGATGACTGTGATAAATATTACCTGCCTCGCGGAGCTGCTAGTACAGTTGTACACCTTGTATTTGCATTGTTAGTTTGTAGTCAGTCCAATTATCGTGTGTTTTCTTTGTTTTACAGGTGGCGAAAGATGACCGCAGTGACATCGAGAGCAGCTCGGACGAAGAGATTAATAACTCCAGCGGTGGTAAAAACCCCAGTCAGAGTCTGACCCCAAAGAGCACTGGTAATCTTAATGGAGAAACTCACGACCACTGAGCACCAACATGAGGACATGTACTCCCACTGTGGCTGTCGCTCACCGTCCGTGTGCCTGTGGGGCCCCCGCGTCGTCACCTGACCGCCTGAAAAGATGATTTTGTTTTTGTTTTTCCGGAGAGAAAAGAGGAACTGGACGCAGCTCCGTGTGTGGGATACAGACGTAGCACTGTGTTACTGAGTCAGGTTTACACCGTGTGACGTTTACCCCTGCGTTGTGCTTACAGAAGCAGACTTGTGTGCACCCGCGTGCTCTGTGTGTTTCCTCACAGCTGCAGCAAAGCATGACCCAGTGCGTGTCTACACCTCATTTTTTTTTTTGTTTATACAGACATGGATATTTTACAAGTGAATTTGATTTAAAATTTAAAAAAAAAGTGGCATACATGTTGCTTTGATTACAGAATCGCTTCTATAAGCTCATGCAGTGAGACAACATATGTTTAAAATCCACAGTTGCATTAATGATCTTATTATTTACGACGGGAGAGTTAGACTTGCTGCGTTCGAGTCTCCTCCAGCACATTCTCCGTGGAGATAAGGTCTGGACTCTGTGGTGGCTAATCCAAGTGTGAAAACGATGACTCATGCTGCCTGAACCACTCTTTCACAATTGGAGCTCGCTGAATGGTGGCATTGTCATGAAAAACCTGATCATTCAGTACATTTAGGCCGTCAGGTGAACCTGAAGCAACCGAAGCAAACTAGGATCATAACACTGCCCCCACAGGGTTACAGAGTAAGCCCAAATATTTGACAGCTGTTAAACAATTCACCCAGTCATGCATCTGCCTCACTCTGCTGTAAGCCAAGAAATTCCAAAGGCCTCTTATGTCTCTTTATAGAATACCAAAGATTTCTTAATAAAAAAAAAATCTGCATCAAATCCACCGGTGCGTGTGTTGAAGACGTTGAATTATGTTTGCTCTCCGTCTGTTTGGCCTATTTCTGTGAACATTGTATCTCAAGAAAGGACTTGACTTTCTTTTATATTTACTGGGACTAAAGTGATTTGATTTTCATGGGCCTAACAATACATGTTTGCTTTTTTTTAACAATGAAATCCTTTAAAAAACAAACACAAAAACACTCCAGTGTGTAAGACTTGGGTTTAATTTGTTTTGATTGGGCAGAAATGGAACATAAAACTGTCAACAGATGTTTGAGTGCTCTGCATTTATGGATTGCAGTGGTTCTCCTCTACAAAGGCGGCCATGTTGGACCACCTTGTTTTTAAAGGACAAACTAAACACCCTTAAACTTTGAATAATAACTAAAAGCTACCACAGATTCCCCTACATGCTTGTAAGGGAAGGATTAGAGATGTGATCTTTAATAAACAAGCAAATTCATTGAGTCTGGAAAAGACAAACTACCACTTATGTTTATAGACCATGAACTTCAACTAATTACTCATTATTGTACAATGTGGTGATTATTTAATCATTTGAGTGATGAAATATTAGAACATAAATCACAATGTCCCGAACACATCACAAACTGTCTCCCCCAGTACCTCAGCTGTTCCCTGTGCAGATCCAGCATCACTGTGAGATGAGATTTCATCAGTATATTATTTTATCGCACTCGTCCAGTATTTCGAAAACCTCCTCTGAGAATTCATTGTAGCGGAGGCTGAAAGAATTTGATACAAAACCAGTACTTAAGATTCTTCTTATAACGCTCAAACTAGTTTATGATTAACCGGAGAGAATCAGACTTACTTCATCTCCAGCATGCTGTCGCTGTCCTCCATGACTCGGACCAGGGCCGGGACTGAAGCGTCGGTCAGGGAGTTGTTTCTCAGTTCCAGGTTCTTCAGGGTCTTACTGGCTCGTATGGCGGCACACAGGTCCTCGACGCAGGCGTCTGTCAGGTCGGTCATTTCAACGCTGGGACAGAGAAGGAGACAGACTGGGTTGCATGTGGTGCACGCTAAAATGAGGAGTTCAAAGGAAACCAAGACTAGGTTGTGGATGCTCGCAGGCGGTGCAAGGACACAAGACTTAAGCCACTTAATAAAAGGCTGACCTAATAAAAACATACACCTGCTTGATCATTTTAAGAATGTTTGCTATTTGACAGCCTTTTGGCTCAGTTTGTAAACTGCTCACTCTCCTGCACCTAAGTCCATAGAGAAAAGCAGCGTTTTTAGCTCAAGCTAGAGGAGCTGCTGGTCTACTGCTGCCTTGTTTGTTGTTACTAAGATACACTAGAATGAAGGATTTCAAACACAGAAGTCACACTAAAACAGAGTTTACAGAGCGATGCAAAATTTAGTTTCCAGTTGAAAAAGGTGAGATACTGCGGCTAACACATACTTAAGATGTCACAGGAGTAGATTTTATTACATGGGTCTTCAAATAAGTGGTTACAATTGGCCATCAACTCACTCTAGGTCCTCCAGCAGACACTTTGGATCTTTAACAGCATCCAAAATGTGTTTGACCCCTCGATCTCCGACTTTGTTCAATCCTACAAGCAAGGACTTGATTCGAGACGTGCCACTTCTCAGCAAAGTGCCCAGCTGCACAAAGACAGGGTGGGTCAACTGGCATCGTGTCAACCTGGGTGACACAAACAAAACAAAACACACACAAGTGCTCTTATCTGAATTTCACCAAATATTTGTGAAAGGTTGCTACTCTGCTGGACAGATCCAAATATCAATGGGAAGTCAAATAAAGTGTGTGCCTCTACCCTAGTTTTTCCACCGGGCATCCAGGACGACTGAGGGCTTGGCAGAGCAGCAGCGCCCCCTCCTGGCCCAAATCGTTCACTGAGAGGTCCAGCTCTGACAGAGAGCAGTGCTCCGACACCAGGGTCTCCATCAAACCAGGGCAGCACTTGCCTGTCAGCTCATTGTCATAGAGACTGGACACGGAAGTTAAAAGACGTCAGTTAGAAAACCCTGAACTTCATTAACTCAAACATACTATCATGACAATGATGTCACAGACGTCACGGCTGCAGTTGGATTATTGTTTCTGATAAAATGCAGTTTGACACGCTGGAAAATGTGACCTCCATGGAAGTCTCTCAGAGCTCTGTTTGAAAGAACCTTTTTGAAATCATTTCAAAAACTCATTTCTGCAATGTTCCGTTGACCTTTATGTTTTATTCTAAACATTTTGCCATTTTTCGCTCATTATTCTATTCATTTAATCATTAGCTGCAACACGTGTAGTTCTTATTTCTTAACCGTAATGTATGCAGCGTCATTTAACCGGCTGTAAATGCGCTATATGAAAGTGTGAGTGAATGGGTGAATGGCAAACCTGTAGTGTAAAGCACTATATAAATACAGAACATTCATCACATATACTGTATATCAAAAATGTACATAACGATTATTTTCATAATTGATAAATATGTCGATTATTTTCTCGATTAATTGTTTGGTCCTTAAAATGTCAGAAAACCTACAAAAATGTTGATCGGTGTTCGTCAAACCTGGAAACGATGATGTTCTCAAATGTCTTGTTTTGTCCACAAACCAAAATGATTCACTTTTAATGATTTCTTTGTTATCCAGAGCAAAGAAAATGAACTAAACATTCACATTTAAGAAGCTTAAACAATCGAAAATCTTGTTTTAATCATGAAAAAAGCTTTGAACCGATTAATCGATTATGAAAATAGTTGTTTCAGCTCTAACATAGTCTTCCAGAAGCCACATAAAATGTGAAAATACAAAAGCCACCAGGGGGCGACTCAAGCGGTTGCAAATATAACGCCTTTAGAATGGAAGTTTATGGTAAAATGTGTCAGTAAACACTTTCCTGAAGAGTTATTGGTCTCCATAGCTAGTTTCAGGTCTTCTTATTAACATACAAAGTAAAAAATAGATGATTAAGTGTGGCACATATGAGTGGACACCAGTGTGATTGACAGCCGGTGTCGTCCACATGTCAAAAAGTGTGTGGTTAGCTGAGAAACAAAGACAGGGCACGGACGGCAGTTCATCGCTCCGAGTCACAGACTTACTTGAGGCTCTGGAGTTTACACAGAGGGTGTTTCAGGGCGTCGCACAAAGCCTCCACTCCACTGTCACCAATCACGTTCCCTGTCACGTTCACTTTTCTCAGCTCTGAGTTTCCAGAACACAGAGCTGCGGATAAAGCGTCCATGGACAGTGCAGTCAAGTCACTGCCTTGAAGCCTTACAATAAAAAAAAGTTCTTTTTCAAACCTTTAGATCATTGACAAACTCTAAGACTCGTATTGTAATACTTGACTTGTTGATAATACTTACTGGAGCTCCTGTAGTTTGCATTGAGGACTACGCAGTGCTTTGCACAGCGTCATCAAGCCCTGGTCTCCGATGTGATTGGCGTGGATTTCTAACACACACAGCCGAGAGTTGCCTGAGGTCAGCGCAGACACCAGGTCTTCACAGCTCGCCGCTGTCAGTCCGCATGATCGAAGACTGGGTGAATTAAACGGAGCAGAAAGTCAATAGACCATTTTCTTTCTTGTTTGAAGTTAAATCAGGAGCTAACCTCACCTTATATTGAGCAGTTTGCAGTCTCTGAGTCCGTTGCAGAGAACCTTGAGCTTTTCATCTCCGAGCTGCGAGTTAGAGAGATCCAGCTCTTCTGTGATTCCTCCGCTGAGGGCTGAAGCCAGGTGAACGACAGCTTCAGCGCTCAAGGAGCTGTCTGATAAGCTGTTAGACACAGGGAAGCAGAAGCAGTCAGTGATTCAATAACAATTATTATGTCAACATAACTTTCTTCAGTAGCAATAAAAGAAAGGTTTACTTCACTCACACCAAAGTCCATAGAGAACATCTGTGATTTTATATCGCACCACACAGGAGTTGTTGATCCGCTGCTGCCTCCATCATCAAGTTCAAATGAGTAGACCAGCAGCTCCTGTGTCTCCGCGAGCTAAAAACACTGATTTTCTCTAGGGACTTTTCTGTGGGAGATTGAGTAGATTACAAACTTAACTTAAAGGTTATATAGACTTTTTCTTAGAGATTTTATTAGGAAAGTGGCTAAAATCTCCCTGCTGAGAGTGACGTCCACATTTTGGAAAGTTCTTGGCAAAAGCAAGCTCATCCAAGTCAGCTCTGACCATTTCTGGACATGTGTTTCAACCTGATAAGAGACAAATACATGGACTAAATGATGCAATAAGACCTTTTTTTTTTCTTACAGTATCTTGTGTGATGCTTTCATAACTGAAGCCAGGACTTCTGCTTTCTCCTCTGTCATGTTCCTCATCCTGTACAGATTCAACAACTCCATCTCCCCGAGGCACGTGAAGACAAAGTCCAGAGCCACGCAGTCCTGAAGGCTCAGGTCGCCGTAGCTGATGCCTATGCGTGCTGACGGGGTGATGATCTCCTTCACCAAACTCTCACTCTGAGCTTGATGAAGAAGATGGAAGCAACGGTAGTGCTCTTCTTTGCGATACCCCTTGAGTGTTTCCACTGAGCTGCTTTTAAACCAACGTTTGAAATCCACGACGTGATCCCGGTCTAGCGCCCCCAGCAGGGTCTCGAGCGGTTTGCGCTGAATTGGCTCGGAGAGTGTGGACAAAAAGAGATCCAGAAACTTTGCGTGAACTCTGTGCTTTTCCAGCACCTCAGCCACACCCTCAGATGGCGACTTGCCCAAAAAGAGAGACACAGCCAGGAGGAACTCCAGCATCAGCTGGGAAGTGAAGGAGAAAACACACGTATCTGAATCCAGGTCGCCGTCTACTTGCAAGAATGCACCTGCTGAGCTGAGAAATGGTTGAAAACCAAAGTGACCGAGTTCCTCTTTGGTGCAGCTTGAATGTTGGTCAAGAGAACAATGAGAGGCCATCCTGCCGAGGGCCAGCACTAGTTCTCTGTTGTAGGCCTCGTTCAGTGAGACCACCTTCAGCTGGTGAACCAGGATATGTACAAAGAGCTCAGATAATGTTTCTGGAAGTGTTGCTCCAGCATCCATGAGAGTTCTGTAAACAGAGCAAACTGTCCAACAGAATCTAGGTGAGCTGCAAAAATCATAAAAACCCAGAGTCTTTTCCATGTGCACATGCGCCTTATGAGCAACAGATGGGTCAGTGAAGAAAGCATTAAAGTAAGCCTCTCTTTGGGGCTTCAGAAAACCCTGAACCTCCATCCTGGTGCCACTCAGAAACTTCAGATGTTCCGACGGCCTGGTTGTCACCACGAAGGCGGCTCCTTTTAGCAATGATCCATGAAGCAGACTGGATATCAAGCAGGACACTGACACCGCCTGGCCGGGGTCAGAGCAGAGGATGTGGGCCGAGGGGTCCAGGGAAAGACCGCATCGATCCAGATCATCAAAAACAAACAGCACATCTTCTGGCTTCTGCAGAAACAGGTGCATGGACTGTGGAGGAAAAGGACTGAGATGGTGTTGCGTTATCAAATTCTCCAAGGACAGTGGGTCTTTGAGAGAATTTATCTCCTCCAGGCGAAAGTAAAAAACACAAGAGAAGTGTTGAAGGTCTTCTTCTTCTTTCGCCCAGTCTAGCACAAGCTTCTCCAGTGTCGTGGTCTTGCCGGTGCCTTCTCGACCCACCAGGATCACATTTCTGACTTCACCAGACAGAACAGTGTGGATGGCACGATCCAAGGTGGACGTCGACTCGTCGCCTTCATTTCCTTCTGTCTGTGGCTGAGCTGCAGGACCTGTCTGGTGAATGTACCTGCTGCTGTTTATCACACTGAGAGGCAGCTCTCCTCCCAGAAGTGTCGGCGCGGTGCCCCTCGGCCTCTGGACGTGAGTCAACACAGCGTCTTTGTCCATTGTGCAAATAAGTCACTGTGGAGAGTGAGGAAAAAAAGTATTAAATGGGAGATAGGACAATGTGCAAGAGACAAACAGATAGATTGTTAAATTAACTGCACTTTTCTACATTTTCTCACAACACACACACACACACAATGCAAGTTTACACAACACTGGAGTGGACGGTGCCGTTACCTTAAGACGTATCGCTGCCGTAAACCAAGGTCTTTTTAAAAGAGTTGAGAAAGCAGAGTGACTTCTCTTTTAAGTTACACCCACATTGTGACAAAGTTCAACAGTGTAATTGTCAACAGTAGTGATTCGTCACAGGATGTAAAGTGTGTATTTAAGCCCAGAGAGAGGACTTACAGGCAGTGCACAGACTGCACGGAAAGCCACATATCAATAAATGATGTAGTCGATGGCGACAAGTCATGCAAACTGGTTGGAAAAAAAACCCAAGAAGCACTAGAAATCGGATTCTGATTGTCCTCACTTTTCCATCACTTTTCCCAGCCCTGAAGCCAGACACTCGCTCTCAGTGACAACATGGCTGCTGTATGGGACACAATGAAAAACCGAAAACTGAAATTTATAGACCACTCATACCACACACATATTAGTTTTTGTGACTCGGGTGTTTGAAATTCCTTGTTTGGTCTGAATTGTGTGACACAAACGTACAAAATGAGGCAGCAATAGACCAGTGAAACCACTTCAAAAACCCTGAATCATCCCTTTAACGCTTTTTTGCTTTTGTCCCAATCTCTTGGTGGCTTTATTTGGCATAATCCCAGAATATATCAAACTGACAGTTTTTTTGTTTGTTATTTTCTCTCAAAAATGCTTAATTGAAACTATGTGAATACAGACTGACAAAATAAAGCATACACAAAAAAATAGTCTATAATTCTATACGTAACAAAAGATGCAGTACGCCAGGGGGAAGAAGTATTTCATTTTTTAAGGAAAACACTAAATTTAAATCAAAATCTTATAATGTTCACAAAGGTTAACGGTTTTGACAACTTTTTTTTGTACAGTCAAAAACTGAAAAGACATATTGTTTGATAAAATATACATATAAAATTTGGTTAGTATAATATAGTATAACTTACACTCCTAGCTCGATGACTTAATGCTGTATTATAATTTGGACACTCAGTTATAATAATCTTTTTTGTTTGGAAAGGAACAGGTAGGACAACATCTTATCTAACCTTGCTTTTACTCGTTACATTCTTTTAACTTTTATAACTTGTGAAACTGTTGAAATGTACTCATATTTTTTACATTAGTCAACAAACTGTGTTTATATACATGGTATAACCCGGGTCACACACACTTACTTACTGCGTTCATACAGGAGAGAGCCGTTTCGTCAGCTGCATCCGGGCACTAAAGCCGCGCTTCCGTTTACACGTAAACGAATGAGCCCATTCCGCGCATGCGTACTCACAACCTCGCGTTTTAATGGTTAACACGGCACTGACTGCTTTGAATGGAGGTAAGTACGTGCGGAAACAAAAACGTGACAACGTGTTGTAAAGGAGAAATGCGTGTAAACAGCAGACATGTCTCTGTTTTCACGGGTGGGGTTTACGCCCACAGTCTGTGGAAGCTTTAGCAAGAGTCTGAACATTCTCCACGCGTGATTCATAACAGGAAGTAGGAAGTGAATTCAAGCCCCGAGAGCTGACTTACAGGCGGATACCAGTTTGGAACCAGTCCAGACCAGCTGCATGTCGAAACTGATTCAAAATAAATAAATAAATAAATACGTAAGAGTCACTAGAGCTTTAATATGGTTAGGTAAAGTTACAGGTACTTTAATTTCCTTAAATTGTATGTTATATGATTAGTTTTTTTGGCATTTTATTCTTTCACTCCCTACCACTTTTTTGTTATTTCTAGATTTAAAGATATAGTTAATGTGTTTGTATTTTGTTTTCCCACATTTTTCAGTAATTATATATGTAGAATTATACACAGATATCAAACAGTAACAAGTACATAAAAAAATACTCCCGTCAAACCCTCATTTATTTACTTTTATAACTAAGGCTTTATCCACACACAACAGAATGTATCTTTGTTTTTTTCTGTACACATGGCTTCATAATGCTGCTCTATAAAATACACCAAAAATGGGGAAGCACATGTGCAGAAAGTGCACTGTGTATAAAATGCTAAAAACAAAAAGATGAATGACGGTATGACGGAATCATTTTTTGTGTATTGGTTGTATACACAAAAACACATGGTTAGCATTTTGAATTTTAGGACTTCAGTTCCATGTGAATATAATGCAGATACAAAACGAAACTCATCTATTATGGTTCTTTGCCTTGTTCTTGTGCTATCATCCCACTTCATCATGCTACAATCTTTTCAATCTTGTATGAAAAATTATGAATGTCTATTATTTAAAAGACAAACTACTTTTGTCACTACATGTATTGGGAAAATATATTTAAATATTGAAAATACTAAGCTAAAGAAAAGTACTTAGACTGATTGCAAATAATTAAATGCACCCACAATTGACTGTTGACAACTTATTTCTTTTATTTGTGAGAGAGAGTGAAGACGGTTTTTCCTAAAGTTAACATAGCAACATCTGTGTGTTCATATTTTCAATTTTATTTTGCAATTATTGTTTTAAATACAAATGTGTTAGTTGAATTTCTGCCAACATACATAAGGAAGCTGCTCCTCAAGTTATTCACAATGTCACAAAACATTTAGTGTCACATGATTATTTTTTTCACAGATGTGCACAGTGAGATTAACAGGCAACAAAAGACACTTCTGTCTTTGGAGAGGAATATGAACAGAGAGAGAGACAGAAAAACACAATCAGGTTTGTGTCTGGACAGACGTAGCAGCACAGAGTCGTAATACTTGCTGGTAATCATGTAGTGTAGTTATGTGTAAAATGCTGATGTGACCTAAGAAATTAGTCATTTCATTTTTGTACATTGACTCCGTGAACTCTCTGTGCCTTATTTGTTGACTTAAACGGTCCAGTGTGCAACTTGTAGGCGGGAAATTGAAAATAGTATCAGTAACTATGTTTGTGTAATGTTTAAATGCTTTAAAATGAGTTTTTTTGTAGCCTTACAATAAGTCTTTAATATGTACTTTAGACTTTTATATTTATTTTTTTCAGGTTTCTACAGCAGCCCAAATAGACAAACCAGCTGAAGCATGTGTTTTGCATTTTTGCAGGTGGAAGCTAATATGCAAACTAAGGACAACATTCTTTCTGGTATGGGAGGGCCACCGTAGCTCCCAATTAGAAAGGGAGTGGCGATGGTGCGTTCCATGTACATCAAAAGTAGGAATTAGGAGTTGAAAGGTTGGGGGGGGAAAAATCATGGATGCAAACATATCTTGGGCCATTAGCAATAACTCTTATAACAACGCTCCACATTACTGACTTGATGTAAAACAAATAAGATAGAAGTGCAATAACAGTAAAATTAGCTTTACTGTTTTCTACCAGTGATAGCCATTTTGTGAGTTTGCTTTAACTTTGGATTAAAACCTCCAACTCAGAAATTCCAACTTCCAACTACAACTAAAACACATCATGAGTCCACTGTTTGTTAATAATCTCACCATTAGATGTCACTAATTCTTACTCACTGTACCTTTGAATGTTGCCTTCCATTCATCTATGGCTATTAGGAACATGGTAAGTGCTGGGGAAAGCTTCTGAGATGAGACACTTGAATAGTTAACATGCTCTACACACCGATCTTAGCCAATAGCAGAGTACAAGTGCAATGTGTTAAAGATTCTATCAATTCGTTGGAATTTATATAAAAAAAACAAAAGCAGGACAAGTTGTCCACTGGCTCTAAACACAGACCCAGTATCAAACATAACCTCAGTCAGATCAGTAGTGCCATCACAACCTGGGGTTGCACAGTAGGACCTGAAAGCCTTTTTCTTCTACGTGGCTCACTGTGACAAATAAGCAATTTCTAAAACTAAAAATTTAAAATGCTACAAAAAGGAAGCCAATCTTGACATCAACGAAAAGTTATTGATCAATTTATTCTGCTAGATCCTGGAACCATGCAGAGCAAGAGCAGGTCAACGTGTTCATGTTTTAATTCTGTTTTACACAACAACTACATCTAATTTCACTGAAACCGAAATTACGTTAGATATTGTACAGCAACTATATCCGTAGTTATTAACAGTGTGAATAATGTTTAACAACTATTCCTTACGATCATATTAATCAACATAACTGACAAAAAGGAAATTCATTTTGCATTATGTACTTTTAATTCCCCCCACAAATCTATGAGAAGAGCCACAGGTGCTGCGGTGTCAATTTTGGCGATTTGGGTAGGCCTGATTAAATATTGATATTTGACAATATTTTAATTGTCAGGTTCCTTCAAATGCAAAACACTTTCAAAAGTCAAATTTGTTCCTGGATAATTAAAAAGGACATTTGATCTGAAATACAACAGGTCAAGACCCAGATGAAAGATGTTTGGTTCTTTGGCAATAATTAGAGCAGGAATTTAAATAACAGATTAAACTAAAGTTATGGGTGCCGCAACATGATACTGTGAACTTCACAGATTCCGTGTATCAACATTATTAAGAGTGCGAGTATGTTGTACGCTGACTCCAAAGAAAAATCCGAATTTTTTGAGCGATGAGATTTAAAACTACAAAGTTACTTGTTTGTGGAGTTAGAAAGTGAGCTCCCAGATTTCTGCAGCATAACCTAACTTTGTTCGAGGCTACTTAAGCCACTGCTAGTACAACACAGCCAAATCTCCACCAGACATGTATGGAGTCGTGTTGCATTGTGGTTAATGTAGGCATGATGTTTTGACAAACTAGAAGAGTATGTTGAATAAAAATGACATCCAATATTCCAATGCATCAATTGTTAACCGGGGATTTTGTGCATTTATCAATGGCTGCTTTGTTCAACCTTTGCCATGGCAACATGTTCCGTCTTCATTCATAGCTTTGGGCTGAGAACTAAATGACACATTTTGACTTCCAAAAGACCACAGCCAGACACCACTCACAGGACGAGTCGAAAAACACATTACCAAAATTCGTAAACGTGGCATTCCTCTGTCTTCCATTGTTCATGATACTGACACAAGAGCAACACTTTTTGTAAAAATTGATTTTTACTTGTGGTGCTTAAAAACTGTGCATGCTGGGACAGGTTCCAGCTCTCTGACCCTGTGCAGGATAAGTGGTTTAGAAAGGTGTTAGGAACTCAATGAAGTCATTCCGGATCACTGATTTTTAGTACATTCCATTTTGGGGCGAACCTCTTGTTTCTGTGCTGCAGTAGACTTCACCCAAACTAAAATCAGTGGGCTCATCAGTCATTTAAAGTGAGCTAGCCTTGCAGGACTTGGTAAGTAGCAGGTGATCAGGGAGGAAATTTGAAGTGAAGGCATCAGCGCTTCTTTTTCTTTTGTTCCTGTAGGGTGACCTGTAGCTCTCTCAGGTTCTCCGACAGCAGCTCCACCTCGTCCAGTCGGCTGCTAAGCTTGGCATCGAAAATGTAGGCTCTAATGTTGTCGATCTGCTGCAGCAGCAGTTCTTCTTCAATCATGTCCAAATCGGGCAAAGCCTCGCTGTCATCATCCCCGTCAAAGGGATTGGTGGAGACTCCCGGAGAATTGCCAGAGGCCTCCTTGAAAGGATTACCGGCTACTGTGTTGTCATCCTCTTCAAACGGGTTGCCTGTTACGTTCTCTGCCTGGTTGTCCTCCTCGACATCTTCATCAAAGGGGTTATATTCTTTCTTTCCGTTGGTTACTTCTCTGTGCTCCCTCTTAATGTCCTCAGAGAAAGGATTGGATGGATCCTCCTCAACAGGAGTCGAGTCATCCTCATCAAAGGGGTTGTAGGAAGAGCCGTGCTGTCCTTCACCACCAGGAGGGGTTATGTGTCCTCCCAAACTCCTCAGCCTAGGCGGCGAATCCTCCTGACTTGTGAGAGCAGGGAACGCTCTCACAGATGACGGGCTCCTCTCAGCTTTGGGAGTCAGCTCCTCTGCTTCAGTGTCTTGCTCGTCTTGAAAACCTCCTACTGGGCTGATATCCAACGGCTGCTCCCTGGTGAAGGAAGACTGGGTCGCGGGTCCCCAGCGCTCCTGCCTTTCCCACACCTCCAGACGTTTGAACTCCCCCTCCTGCAAGCTCTCCTCCTCAGCCAGCTTCTGGGAGAGAGCAATGGCCAGGCTGGTCTGCTGTTGGTCATATTCGTCCTGGAGCTGACGCAGGTTCTCCTCCAACATAGCAACCTCGTCTGTTCGCTGAGCCTCTCGGGCTTGACGGAGGAACGACTGAATGTTCTTGATCTGCTGGAGGAGAGGGTCCTCCAGCTCGCTGTGTGCGTGACCAGAGTCTGCAGAGGGCAGCCAGCCACCAGCCTTGGTCATGCGTGGTGCTCGAGGGGCTTGCGGCAGCTCTCCATTGGTGCTTACAGGTGGACGGTTTCTCTCTGACTCCTGCCTCCTCTTCAGGGTCTCCTGTGTTGCCTGTTGAGCAGGGAACACGTGAAGCACATACATTCAGTGACTGTTTGACCAATGACAAATAATGAGAAAGGTGTCAGTGCACAGTCTCACCAGTCTCTCTTGCTGGAGTCTCTTCTCTTGTTCTTGTTTCCTCTTTTCTTTTAACTCTTCATATTTGTCCTTGGTGGGTAATGACATGAGACCTAACAGCTTCTCCTGAAACACAGCGAAACCAAAATAAGTGAATTCAGTGAATGAAAAGATCAATGCAGAAAGACATTTCTAACAAAAATACTGTATAAATGGAAAATAAGGTTAGGGATCACAGTATTAAAAAAGCATTCTACATCTACTTTTTAGATGGAAAAAGTTAACCTATTATGATGACAGGGAAACATCTTTGTTGACCTAGTAGGTGTAATATTTAGTTTGTATGTTTCAACCCATGTACTTTGTAAAACATGGTCTTACCTGAACAAATAGTGTGGCTGTATATCGGATCATCCTCTGCAGTTGGAGCACCTTTGGATGGGGTGGTGGATCATCCTTAGTTCCCAGTGTTAAAATCCTCTTACTAACAAAACAAAAAAAAACACAGAAGACCAGTTTTAATTGTTAAAATGAGTTTTACAGTCATTCAGGACTGAAGTTTACCTTAAAGCGTCGATTAGCTCATAGTATTTCTGTACTTCCAGTCTGAGTCCACCCGCTGTGTCAAGATTGTAGGTGGTTTCTCCTGCACTGTTGGAGCAAACGGTCATGGCAGTGAGACATTTAACAGTCACTAGTATCAAATGTAATTTCTTAAATTTGTAAACTACTTTTTTATTTGAGGCTTACTTGAGAGACTCAGCCATTCGAATGTATTCTGGAGCCCTTTCATCCACTTTCTCCATGCACATCCTCAGCCTCTGTCAGGAAGACACGTTTTGATCAAGTGAACAACAGGAAACCACAAAGGAAAAAAGATGACAATAGCTTTTGCTGGCGGGACCAGGACAGCTTGAGTCCAACGAGAAATTACATTTTAAAAGTCTGGTCGGAATAACACCATCGTGTAAACATACTTTATGGGCTGGGTCCTACTTTTCTTTGAACATGTGTGCGCAGAGGTACATTTTGTAAACTGCCTATCTAGCTCTAGTTCTAATGCAGAACACGGTATCTTTCATTTACCAACCTCATAAAGTTTCACTATATCAGGCGTGTGGTCCTTCTCTTCCAACTTCTGCTGCCTCTTCATCAGTTTGTCCATGCAGTGGTGGCAGCAGCGGATCCTCTCGTCATCTTTTTCCTCCAGCATGGAGGTCACACTGCTCAGGCTGCTGATGCTGCCTCTCCTGGAGCCCATGCCTCCGCCACTGCTGCCCCCTCCAGCAGGGGGAGACTGGGAGTGACTGGGACTTCCATACACACACAGAGCTTCTCGTGTCCCGTTAATCAGCTTCTCTACAAAAAACAAAAAATACCAATCTAAATTTGACCTTGACACAGTGATAACTTTTTGGTTTTAGTAGAATTGTGTTCATACGTACGGGCCAAAGGTAACGGGACAAAGTCCATGCACTTTCTACACATGATGGAGCCACAGAGACGACAGTGGTGGCGTCTGTTCCGAATGTTGAATTTGTTTCCACAGTCAGGACAGAACGGGACATCGGAGTCATTCACCCATGGAACTACAGACTTCTCAATGGCTGTGAAAGGGAGACACTCATTCATTTCCAATATTTAATGACCGATATGTACATATACGCTCATAGGACTCAGAAACATGTAAAGACAAACCTCTGATTTTGGCAGCATCTGAAGTCGTCCTGTCGAACGATGTCAACTGCAAAGACAGTTTTCATGGTAAATTAAGTTGCAGTGTTTAAGAAAGACCGCAACAATTAATGTAATAGTAATCAATTACTAAAACAATGACTGATTATGAATGAATGAATTATTATGATAATCAGCTTGAGTCTTATTTATAAACAATGAAAACAAGTACTGTAATTTCAGCTTTCTGGTTTCTGGACCAAACAAGATATTTAACAATCTTGTTATTTTGAGGTTTTGGAACACAGATCAATATTTTTCACCATTTTCTGGAGAAAATAACCAATCAAATAATTGAAAAAATAATTGACAGATTAATCAATAATAACAATCTTTAGTTTGCAGGCAGCCCTAAAAATCAAGCTCCTTGATCCTTGAATTTAAGACCATGTCCACACGGAAACAGAGCATTACATAGACAATCTTTAAATGTTTTCTGTAAACACTGCCTTATTTCTAGAAACATCCTCACACACAGAACCCCCGAAACAACATGTAGTGCTATAATGCTGCCACAGAAATACATCAGAAATTGAGATAATATGGAGTGTATTGGTTGTGTACACAAGGGTGGTGTTGTCAGTGATATCATCCTTTGGCTAACTTCCTGTACTTTGCTGGCATTAGCATTTCCTTCCCTCTTTTCTATATCACTGACAACAAGCTTCTGTTTAAACAGTCTAACATCACAAACTGAGAGGTTTGTTTCTTTGTAGAGTTTGGATGAATTGTTGTGGGGAACTTTTCTGTCGAAGCCCTGAAACTGCAGTCAGAATATAGAGCTTTTTAACACATGCTGTAACTTAAGGATTTGACTGATGACATCTTTAAATAGCTGAGCTGCAATTTGCTAATATAAATACAGACCTTTTCCAGTCTGATGATGAGCTTGTTGACCTCAATGACATAATGATCGATCCTCGCCGCCCGGTGTTTCTTGAAAAGGTCCAGGTGACTTCTCGTTGCTCCTGAAAAGAAAAGAGAAACATTCATGAAAGTTGAACCGTTTAAAATAAGCTACTAAAAGTGTCATTTTTCTTTTATTATCGTCTCACCCAGTTCCTGAGGCTCCCACATATATGGGTCCACTCCACCGTAATAGAAGGACTCATAACTGCCAGTATCTGCTCTGTCATCTCCATCCCGCTTTAAGAGCTTGTCTTTGGCTTTCTTTGCCTTTTGAACCAAATCTGCGTCAAAAGGAAATTGACAGAACGGATTCATCATATTGATAACACAGAAATAAGATTTTGTGGTACAATACATTAACTTACTAGTGGGACAGACAGAGCAAAGATAGTTGACTCACTTTTGAGCTGTCCCCTAACATGGCGGTCATCCCCTGAGTGCTCCTCTTCGTAGTGGTCCTGAAGTTGATAGAAGGACTGAAGGTCTTTCAGGCACAGAGGGCAAAGAAAGCCCTCCTTCACTTCACCTGTGCCCTCAAAGGGGGGAGGGTAGCTGGAGGCCATGACAGCAGGCGGCTGTGTTTATCAAGAGGAGCTGCAAGCTGGAAGGGTCCTGCTTCAGTCTCCATGTCACAGGGTGTGCAACCCACCCCATATTAGCTCCATCATAACAGAGAAAGTCCGTGGACACTAAGCAGAAGAACCAAACAAATTTAGGCAACAGAAACAAAACAATGGACAAGAATTACAGTATGTGTCACACGTTTAATACTTTTGCTGTTGTCCTCTAGATGGAAGTGTATTTCAACATTTCTTCGTCTTTAGTGTTTTATTGCAGTTGCTGTCCGTAATATAACACAACTGACTCCTTTAACCTTTGCCTCCCTTTCCTTTGCATATTGTTTTAAATTTTGTGCACGAATGCATCCTTCCCTGCAAATTATTCACTGTTGCCTTTGATCAATGTGCAATGTGCCTTGCACAAATCAAAGGCAGATTTTAATTCCCTTCCTCAGTTTCCACAGTAATACAAATATGAAAGGCAAATGAGGACAACATTGACTTTTCAATTGGGATAAATGTCAAGGAACAAGAGCTGAGTATTTCAAAATCTGTGTGTCATTATAAACAGTAAATGCTCTGCATTCGTATAGCATTTCACACTCATTTAATCACACATGAACTCACAACCTTCACACTTTCTTTCTGTCAAGACTGGCCCCCCCTTGACCAGACTAGATGCTCATCTAGGCCACTTGACTTTGACACCCCTGGTCTAACTGATTAATTGGTCTACCTTTTTTTGCCATATCACCCAAACTAATAAATCAATTTGGTGATATATTGTTGTCCTTCCTCGTGCAATACAATAATACTCCATGGCAAATATTGATACTTCAATATTAAGGTGCTCCAAGGTAAACAGTCCCTGACAGTTTCACTCGCCGGGCGTGGCTGCTTCATGTCTCCTCATGTTGGTGCTGCTCAAATGAATGAATGAGGGAAATTGAAGAAGAGGGTGTTTACAGCGAGATAATGGTGGATGATGAAGCTATGTTAAGAGATGCCCCAATCCATAGACTTTACGCACTTTGTCTCCATGTTTTGAATAAAAAGAGAAATCCTGCACTTTTTAATTTTTCACTGACGTTTTGTTTACTTCAATTAGACAAATGTGGTGACGTATCGCTACGTGATTGTCTTGAAATATATTGATTATCACAGAATTGTTGTATCGTGGTAATATTGGTATCGTGGACCAAGTACCCTGTGATTCCCACCCCTAATTCAGCTTACTCTAAAACTGAAAATATTAAATTATATTAGCTTCTTGATAATAAAATAATAAGACTGTGGTTATTATTATTTACCTGTTCAGATTCTACTGAGAATCATCACGTTCACAATTAATTTAGTTCCCATATGGGATTTTTTTTTAAATTTTGTTATCAAAGCTACTTAAGACAAATATTAAAACTCTTCTACAGTGACTGACGTTGAAGTTTTCATGATTACCTTGGGTTTTAAGGCGGCTAACGTTTACCACGCATTCTTACACCACAAGGGATTTATTTTATTAGCACAAACTAAACTAAACGAGCAGCTATAGAGACCACTGTTTTATTTTAGTGGATAATGTATGTATATAAGCGTACATAGTCCCATATTTGAGTCACATTGGCCACGGTGACTCTCAACAATAACGCTATGTTAGCTGCACCGTGCTAGCAGCAGCTTTAGCCATCGTTCACCACAACGTTGTCGTTCGAAACGCGTGAACAAACAACTTATCGCGTCACACGTCCAACACTCGCAGACTAATCAACACGACCGGAGACTATACTTACAAATGAGTGTGTTGTTGACAGTTTATGTCCCTGTGACAGCTCGACAACAGCAGCTGCAGCTGCAGCAGCAGGAGGAGCAGACGCCTGGTCATGTGATCATCACCCAGACTGTACAGGACGCGAAGAGGGACACAAAGCAGGAAAAAACGCACAAGGCAAGGCATACAATTCTTAATTATATATATATATATATATATATATATATATATATATATATATATATATATATATATATATATATATATATATATATATGTATATGGCAAGCAAGTTATTTGTCTGGATGTGGATAAATCTTAAATGTGTTAATGTAATATGAATATATTATTATTTGTTATTTATATATTATTATATATTACTACAAACAGCCAGTCTTGTATAAAGTAACTTTAGGTATCTCGCCAGAAGATTACTTTGGTAGAAGTTGAAGTCACTTTTTACAGTAAAAGTCTTAAAGTATATGAAATTTACTTTATCAAATGTAATTTTCTGCAGCTCATCAAGACTAGAAAAGGGCTATATAAATATAAACCATCACCAACTCTTCTTCTGATTTTATTTGGTGGTAATGAGTAACAAGTATAGTTAAATAGAGGAAATGTACACAATTTATGGAGTAAATGTTGCTAGAAAAAATAATTTTAGTATTTGTACTTTGTTACATTTCAACACTGCAAACGTATAACAAGAACCCAGAGAAAACCTACACACACACGGGAAGAACATGCAAACTCCATGCATGACTTTCAGTTGCAATCCCAGAGCTGTCAATGTTTTTAAGCTTCTTCAGGAGAACAATGGCTTTAAATGATTCAGACTTTCAGCCTCTTTAAGACACAAACCTGAGCAGATTGTGCTCCAGAAAAGTTTGGCAGGACTAACGGGGTGTGTTTGCTATGAGCTCATATGTTGGAAAGTGCGAGGTCTGTGTGGGAAACTGCCTTGAGGCCTCAGACATGATGCATGTTGACTGTATCTCGTTTGTTTGAGACTTATTTGTTTGTATTGGAGCTGTAAGAGCCATTTGTGTTGTTTTTGTTTTTGGAACCTCCCACCACTTAGCAGGAGAACATGCTCTCCATTAGGCAAAGGTGAGGTACCTTAGGTTGATGGGAACGTGGGGTGTTGCTCAATTAGGAGGAGAAGCATACAGTTTTTTGACCGAATTTAACGGTTTGTGATAAATGGAATTGTTCAAGTACAGGAATGGAAGGAATAAACACTCAACACTTTAATTTTGGAACCTTGGAGAATATTTTTTACACACATCAGAAACTGTCATCGGCAACCAGTGTGGCCTTTTTTGGATTGGCAAAAAAGACACTACAGGAGCTTTACAATATAAGCTGCAAGAGCATCCACGTGCAAACACAGTTATTCCTACACTGAGGCCTGTGCCATAATCTAATTTTAAGATTTTCTGCGAGGTTTACAGTTTATAAACATTCGAGAGAGAGAGAGAAAAAATTCAGATTTCCCTGTGCATTAAATTTAATGGGCACAGAGCAATAATCAACACATAGACAATGTCCAATACCATAAAAGAGGAAGAAGAGAATCTCAATGAAGTAAATGTAAGGGACCAAAAGTAATTTGTGCAGTGAAGCCCCCTAGTGGGTTGTTCCAACCATGGGCAAATTAAAGTATAGATGGTCGGATCGTCTTCAGTCAGGGATCAGGGCCATAAAAACGAGGTGTTGGAGACACGTAAAGGTTGAGAAAAAGGTCCTTTTATGTAATGCATTTGAGGAACACCAGCGCCTGGACGGATAGATTTCAAGGAATCTTCTCGTATTGGATTTGCCTTCTTGTTCAGTTGCTAATGATTCTCTGACATATGGAGAATTTTTCATTGAGCATTTCTTACAGAATTAGTCATTTGTGCACATACACCAATTAGTGATAGTGAATATGACCTCTGCATTTGACCCATCCTTATTACACACCAGAAATGAACCCACAGGAGCAGTGCTCATGGGCACCCCAGCCCTTGGGCCCATACCAGGATTGATCTGGTTACAAGGCCAATTCCTTTCCCCATGTACATTTTGAGGCCTGAAAGTAAAAATCTGCCTGCATAAAACTCACTGAAACCAAAACCTAAGACATAGGGTCACAAATGTAAACCTTATCGGAGGCTCATAAAACATCCGACCACCTTATTGTGTATTTTTTTAATATATACTTTATTATATAAACAACCAATAAAAGCCACAAATGATTCATATCTAAGTATCTTTTTGCTCTGTGGCCGAAATATACCTCACCTGAGACAGTTTGCGCCGTATATTACCTCATGGGCATTCTAACGGTCTGTCAACCACGGAGCACTTATACTGGACATTTAGTGACGCATCTCCACCATCAGAGCTCCATGAATAATTAGCATATTGATCGGCCAGTGGACAGGACAGCTACTCCCTATGGGGCTGGAATGGAACGAGCCCAATTAAAGAGAAGAGAAGAAGTAGAAGAAGAAGATACCTGGCACTCTCTGTAGTCGGCTACATTAAATCACGGGATACACCTCAGGGCCACTATTGCATGGACTGCTGGACTACAAACTAATTGGAATTAGTTGGGCTGAATCAGCAGTTTTAAAGGTCTTTACTGTGGCTATAATGCAAACAGTATATTTTTAACAGTGCTCTTTATTGTCCAGTGAATAAACATCGGCAGAGTTATTCTAATCCATACTGAAACAGACTCCAAGTGCACGTTTAAGCACTTGTTTCTTTTATAAAGATGTTTCTAGTTTTGCATTTTTTTATTTGGCTTTTAGTATAAATCTCAATTAAATATGTCTAATGATGATAATAATAATAATAATAATACCCCAAAATTGTATTTCAGTTGTAATCGTTTAAGATTATACAGTCATTTGTAACTTGTCGAGTGGGCCTATTACATCTGCATGAGTGTATTGTTATTGAATTACAGTTACTTTGTTTCCAATTAATACTACTGCTACTAAAACTAAAGGGGAATGGGGACTTTTTGTTCACTCCCTGCATGTCACTGCCAATGTGTAGAGAAATCCATGACACAATTGATTTGCTGCTGTGGGATTCATTACATATATTTGCAAACAGTAATAATTAGAAAAGAATGAAAACACAGATCAGTCAGTGAAGTAGGGTTTTTTATGCACAAGTGTAAACGCAGCCACTTTCACTGGATTCACTGACAAGCATGTGTCTCCTCACAGAGGCGACATCGCAAAAGCCAGCAGACTAATCCTTTAATCCTAGACTTGGTTTCAACTGAATAATACTGGATGGTGCTAATAAATAATAATACAATTAAAACACAGTCTCATGAGAACCTTATTTACATGGATGAGGTCAGTTTGGAGGACATTTTACGCACAGACTCTCGTGATAAACTAACAGCAGGTTCATGTTTTGCAGTGGTGATACAGCAACGGTTTGCCAAAGGGACAACAACAGTGGTACAGAAGGTTAAATGTTGTAGTTTTATCAGTTTTAATAATCCACTATGGTTACTTAATTTACACATTGTTTACAATACAGTAGTACACGCACACCAGAGGCTGTTTTCACTAAATCTACTCCCCGTCTTTGACTAAATTCTCCTCCGGTGCAAACCTTTTGCCCGGGTGTTGTCTCTTCTCCTCGGCGTGGCTCTTGTTAATGTTGTCTAAAAAGTCGAGCAGCAGACTGGCTTTGCTGCAGCTCGTAGGGTCCAAAACGTCACACGGACTGTTCGTGCCCAAATCCGGACTCGAGTTATCCCAAAGCCTCTTTCCTGGGTGCTGACGCTTTTCCAACTCCATGAGGTCTTCGTCTCCATCCGCGCCCGCATCCCAGTCCCCATCCTCCGCGTCCTCGTCCCCGCTGCTGTGGCGCTTACCTGGGTGCTGGCGTTTGGTCTGCAGCACCAGGAAGCGCTTGCCAGGGTGCTGGCGTTTCGAAAGTTCACTCACGACTATAAGGGGCTCACCAGAAACGCGCGCCGCCATGGAGCGCTTTCCCGGGTGCTGCCTTTTCTGGATCTCCGTGAACGAGTGCATTTCATCTTCGCGTTTTCCCGGGTGTTGTCTCCTCTGAACATCCAAGTACTGCTCATCATCGTCCTCTAAGTCTAACTCTCTCCTTCCCGGGTGCTGCCGCTTCTCCAAACTGTCGCTGTACCGTTTGCCAGGATGCTGTCGTTTTGTCACCCATTCTGGCTGAGAGGAAAACTCTTCTGGAAGAAGAAGAAAATAATGCATGAGCTACTGCAAACAGCCCTCGAGACCTAATGCATCCATCTTTCTGCACAAATGGTTTCCATTACGCACGAAAATTGCGCACAGCACAGTGCAGTTGATTGTGCGTGCCGCACGAACATTTTGTAACTGGTGATTATTTCTGCTTTTTTGATTTTAAACACAATTTCCAACATATATCATAATCTTTATTTCTAATTATTTGAAATGGGAAACAGGCAGAGGCGCGCGTAATGCGCAGAGCTGACCAGTGTTTGGTTTAAGATCCTCAAACCGAAACATGTATTAAAATGACGAATATATATATATATATATATATATATATATATATATATATATATATATATATATATATCAATATATCAAATAATAATCAAACATTTACATGACACCACTTATTATCACTAACCCGAAACACACACGCTGCATTTTACGCACCGTCTCTGTCGTCTTCGTCCTGCATCTTCCTGAGAATGGAGCGCAGCAGGACACTCTCCGCTCTCTGCAGTAGGATGTCGTCTATGGTTCTTCGGTCCGTGTCATCATCAGCAGGGAGGCCTTGTCCTCCACACAGCGCCAAGTTGCAGAGCACGAGGGAAGCCAAGATGAGCAGGCATATCGACTTCATGGTAGTTATTGAGTCGTCTGTGGAAAATATGCAAGGAGCAGAATTCAATTGATTTGAGTAACACAAACCAGAAGCCATTTGTTTTCTCTCCAGAGTGATTGCATTCAACGCTTACTCCTAAAATCATGTAGAATATCCAAATAACTTTCTCTTGTTGTGTGCAGATTTTTTAACATGAGAAGGTCGTGAGGATCAAAACACTTTAGAAATACATTTGAATCATAAAAATGAAAGGAAAGAAAACGCATGTGTTTTCTTGGTTAGTCAGCCGTGCGCGCGCCAGACTCACCAGAAGTTCGTTCCTCCACTGATGATCGTCGCACACTCTCTCTCAGCTCCTCGCAGTTGCTGGTGACCCGTGAAGGCCGAGTCTGAAGGTATGAGCTGACAAGTTTGCATCGGGAGCTTTTATACTCACCGGTCGCTGTCGTCACACCGACGCTGGAGTCATTTTTCAGGATCCCTCGTCCCCCATTGATGTCACTGAGTCGTGCGCAACTGAACGAGCCTCCTATAGGAGCCGCTGCCCAATCTGTCATTTTGAAAAAACAAATAAAGGGCTGAGTCTGATGAAGACAGCGGGCTGTAGCACACCTGACTGAATAAGATGGATCCATACATGGGAATATGTGAAGTTTAAGGCTGCCACATTACTCTATTTATCCACATTAGGTTTCCCTACATGCCAGATACAATGTAATGCATTCATATTTTAAAAATGCTGCATTTGTCCTTTTAAAAAGGTTATGTTTTTACTCAGATGACATTTGAATGTCACTGCTCCAATGAGAAGACATGACCACAGAACATGTGTCTCTTCACTGGCTTCCTTTAAGTCCAGGAGCCAGTACATTTTCTTAGTTGTGATTAAAACTTTAGATCAGGGGTGTCAAACATACGGCCCGGGGGCCAGAACCGGCCCGCCAGAGGGTCCAATCTGGCCCACAGGATGAATTTGTTAAAATTTCACACTACAATTACACTCTAAACGTAATGTCAAATGCAATATTTTTCACTTCCAGATACCTGTGACTAAATGTTTGTGCCTTTATAGATCCAGTGTGATGTGTAAATAGTAGATTTAGGCATGATATTGAAATTGCACTTATATTTCTCAAGAAATGTCATGTTTTGTAAAAATGAAGTCCTTGTTGGTCATAGGTTATTATGCTATTATTTGACTGGTCCGGCCCACTTGAGATCAAATTGTGCTGTATGTGGCCCCTGAACAAAAATGAGTTTGACACCCCTGCTTTAGATGCATGTTTTTTGTTTTGTTTTGTTTTTTGGGATGATCATGTGGAACAGTCTGACTGTTCATATCTGGTCCACTGTGTTTTCCACAGGTGGTCTTTGTACACCACGAAGGATGTCATTTCTTTTTGTTTGTGTTGTAAACTTTTAGTTCAGAATTAAAGAAGAACATAGTTTGTGTGAAAAATCCTGGCGTCACAAGATGGTGGCCTCATAAGGGCTACTATTGCCTAAAGTGTGTAATAATAGGCTTATTCTAAAACCAAATGGTTCTTTTTTTAAAGCGATTACACACATAATTATGGTTATTATTATTATTGTTGTTGTTTTTGTTTATTATCCTTTAAATCCCACGTCTTTGCACTGGCTTTTAATCCCAGATGAGTTTGAGTTATTTATATTTTTATTTATTTAATTAGGGTGCGCGTATGTTCCTCTTTTTATTTGCGTGTTTTTGTTTTTCATTGTTGTTCTTACTTTACTTTATTGCATTTTCACCTATTAGAGACTTTAAATTAAAGGTGTAGTGCAGGACTATTCAATTACAAACTCAGTTACAGAATACAAAACTATCAATGCTATTAAACCTATCAGACTACTGTAGGAATCTTTGAGGGACAGTGGAAAGTGTTTCTGTTGTTATTTCTCAGTGTTTCTGGTGGAACCACAGATTGGACCACTATGCAGTTGGCTATGGGCCGCATGTGGCCCACCTGGGTGTAGTGCATAAATCTGTCAAATGAGCCTAACAGCTAAATGGGACTCTTTGGAGAACTGTCATGTTGTCCAACTTTAGGCTTCGTCCACATGACTTGCATAAGTCTGTGTTGCAACAGCTGACAAATGGCTGACTTTTATTTGACCTTTATTTCATAGGAAGTCACACTACAGATTATAATCTCTTTTACCTCAAGTCAAAAAAGTGTAACTGATCAACACTACAAATTACAGTGTTTAGATCTTGTGTCTCGCGGTGACATGTTCTGCACGCAGGACGTCATTTGTTTCATGTCAAGAAAAGATAGAGGCAACATTGCGCTATAGTTAGGTGAGGTAAACAGGGAATTGTTGTCACCGTTAGCCACTGCAATGCCTGTTCTCACGTGTACTGCAGCTTTAAACACTTATTTATTTTAATATGACCACATGCATAAGATGAAATAGTGATTTTAACTATTGGAAATAAGATTAGGTAGTCAAAACCCTCAAAAATGTTGCATTATGCACATATTGGCTATTTTATTTTGCAAATGAAAACGCACTCATCAGTCTAATTTAAAAGTGAGTTCCCGTGTAAAAAGTCTGGGAGATGCTGGCTTTAGTATTATTATTATTGTTGTTATTATTATTATTATTTATTTATTTTTTTATGTATTATGTATCAGAGGCTTTTTGAGCTTTGACTTCAGACAAACCAATCAAGACAAATCATGCAGAGTGTATTCAAGTCTGGACCAATTTTACTATTTAAACTTCCTGAGATAAATATTGTAACTCAGCTTTAGTTGGGTTTTTTTTGGGGGGTTGCACAAAAGCAACAAATAGTCCAGATTGTACCCTGATTTATTCCCATGAATCTTTAGACACCTGGGTGTTTGCTTGTGTGCAACGACTGACCCAGAGATGGTTGAATGGAGTTTATTAAGTTAGTATAATACGTAAAATAAATTTATTTGGATTGTTACCACATGCGTCGTCCTGGGGACGAAAGATTGGTGTGATATAATATTCATTTCAGACCCAGTGAATGCAGATACTGTTGCTCTGATCTGATTCACCGGAGTCTTAAAGCATCTAAACAGGAACTTCTCTCTTTTTATCAACTGTCTATTTCCACACAGGGTTCCCACACCTTGGTTGACATCCAATTCAAGGACTTTTCAAGGACCAATTCCCTCAAATTCAAGGACCGAACGTGCTGGGACGGGGGGGCGGCAACTTGTAAGAGCTGTCTCACCCATGTCGTCCACTTTTTATTGATTTGCAGCGCACTCTGCATCTGGACACGTGATTGTCCTCGGGATCTTGGACAAAGTCAGTGTTTGGAATTTTCTTTGGTGAGTCAGAGCTCTTGGAATTTTCATTTCCCAGGCATCATGTCGTCATTTGCTCTCTCTTGCTTAACTTTACTCGCTCGTTGTTCTGCATGGAATCTCACATCAATGATGGAGAGAGGGACAGAGGACAGTGTCCACAACACCGCTAGTAATTATGACTGGATGTTTTGCACAAAATTCAAGCATTTTCAAAAACTTTCAAGGGCCCTGAAAAAAATATTTCTAATTCAAAAACTTTCAAGGATTTCAAGGACCAGTGGGAACCCTGTCCACGCATTATAATATTTGTGTTTTCAAATCTCAACAAAACTACCTGTATGAAGAAAAAGAAAAAAGATATATGCAAAGTCAAATCACTCCATGATGAATGGATGAATGGATGAACTCCTACAGTGACACTCAGTCAGAACTGAATTGACCGTGTAATGCAATAATTACCTGCTTTCACTGCGCTGTCACGTCCAATACTTCAAGCTGGTTTAGGCCGCAGTTTAAAAAAACATCAATACCATGGTGGAAATCATTAATTATGCTTAATGACTGACTTTATTTCGCTCATCTTTGTGAAGAAAAACTTAAAAAATGCATTTAGTTTGACATTTAGATTCATATCCTCTAAAATGGCCTAGATGAAAACATGTCAAATGGGGTTAAACGGATGGTTCCATGCCAGCTTAAGTCCACAATCTCTTAAATATATGTCATTTTGTTGCTGTTAGACAACCTTTTCCAGATGGACACTACTTCATCTGTTCAGATATGACTTCAGTGTTTAAAATCCTGGAATCAGATTAACACAGTGACACAGTCTAAAAACACTGATTTTCTCTATGGACTTTGTTGTGGGGAAATGAACTATTGAAAATCTTCAGCTTCCAGCTGGAAAAAGTTGTCTAACAGCAAGAAAACGTGGCTTAACCCTTAGAACAAAGAGCATTTAAGCAGCTTTTTCTATGTTACTATGTTAAATCATATACACAGAGGCTATAAGAAATTTTCACCAACTATATATACACACCTGAGCAAAAAGTACTCTTTTTTTGAATTTGTGAAATTTGGAATTACATCAAAAAAGAAGAAAACCAGTGTCAATGTCTCCCTGGTCATTGAAGCCTCACGTGGCAAAGTCAGTGCTGACAATTTGTCAATACCTCTGCTGACCACACTTGAAACAACCTGAAGCATCACTTTAAGTGTATGTTGTTAGACCGCACCGGCCTACGCTCGGTGTCTCTCCCCTCGTTAAACTCCGTGTGGAAGTCATTTCTTCCCGCGCTGAAGTGTAGACAGCCGCAGAATGTAAAAGTGGCATAATTAAGACATACATCTGATCTGTATGAGGAACTACCTCCTCACATCTGTCATGTAGCCCGTATGTCCTCTGCTTTTCCTCTTCCTATTAGGCCATACGTGTGTGTGTGTGTGTGTGTGTGGACATGCCCAAAGGAGCAAATTAATTGCCTGGGAGAACGTGCGTGGACTTTAATCAGCTCGAAAGGCCAGCAAGTGTTTAAACAAGTGAAACTTTGCAGCCTCTGTTCGCTGAATGAGTGGCTCTAATACTGGAGCTGTAGGACAATTAGAGCAGGTGTTGCAACATTGATGTTGTCACGTCTTTATCGCAGTCAGGCTGTAATTAAACTGAGGCCTCCTTTCTCCTCATTCATAATCATGCTGCTTATCCTCAGACTCTGTCAGAGCTGGGAATTTATAATAATTACTATAACAGTCAGTGTTATATAACTCCTGCACTGAGCAAAGGGGACAGGTTAAGTATACAGCCTGTGTGGTTTTTTTAAAAAATAATAAGACTCATTAACTTTCATCCTGTTTACTGTTGTTTTAGACAGATGCTTCTTCACGTCATCCTGTGTATTCAAATCATTCAAGGTGTCACCTGCGACCTGGCTGCTATAGACTAATCCGACTATATGAGCCGCCTGTGTTTCATCGCGTCAAATATGTCTTTTAAATATGTTTTTTTTATTATTATTACACAGTCAGAGGGCAGCACACGGCTTCATCAACCATGATTATAGTGTAGAACAAACACACTGCAGTGATCCTTCGCCACGGTGATGCACAATATGCCTCTTAGCAGCTCTAAAATCACATTTACTGTAAGCACAGCCTCGGCTCTCATGACTAACCGCCTCATAATCCTAAGATTTTTTTTTTGGGGGGGCTGCTGAGAAAGAAGGACGTGTTTTTTGGGTGCACGATAACAAATGAGTTCAGAAAAGTTGGAACTGGAAGAAAAGTTTGTCTTTTTTTGGTTTGGACAGGTGAAACACAACACCTTGACGTTCAGACACCTGACTGTAAAAGTAACAGGAGGTGGCAAGTTTAAAGTCAAGGTGTGTGACGGCGAAAGCAGAGGTGTGTGTGAGTGTGTGTGTGTAAATGACACTGGCCTGACAGAGGTCACTGTGTCAGGGACTGAGTGACAATTTACATCCACTGGTGGACACTGTGTGTGTGTGTGTGAGTCATAAACGTAGACTGTAGCTTGTTGTCTTTGTCTTGCATGTTAATAAATCCTCTCAGTGATTCTTCCAGCTGAGCTATTTTGTCATGTTCGTTCAAATGTAACCGGTTCATGTTTGTGAATGATTTTTTATTTATGCATATGTATTTTTAGAAATCAAAAACTTTAGGGGACATTTGACACTAAAAATTCTAATCTTCAGCCAACTTTAAGTTTAATTACGCACATATTCTTAAAACCAGGGATGGTGTTCAATATAAACAGTCATAACTTAGGATAAGACACAAACTAGGCACCTTTCAGTGTTCCCTCACTAGATACCAAGGTGTTTGGACCAGATAAACTATCTTAAGGCTTACTAACTATATGTGTCAGACCTGGCACGCTGTCAGATGTCAGGGATTGTCTCAGTTCTCCTCTGGTCCGAGTTGTCCACCAGTGGTCGTCTCACCTGATCATCAGGTTTTATACTTAATTTTCTTCTTCTTTTCCTTTCGGGGGGTCGCCACAGCGAGTCAACCGCTTCCATCTCACCCTGTTCTCTGTATCCCCCTCTCTCACACCAACTAACTTCATGTCCTCTTTCACTAGATCCATAAACCTTCTCTTTGGTCTTCCTCTAGACCTCCTGTCTGGCAGTTCCAACCCCAGCATCCTTCTACCAACATACTCACTATCCCTTTGCTTAATTTTCTATGTTGTTTTTCTGTGTTTGATATTCGCTGTTAGCTGCTAGCTGTGCTGAGCGCGTGTTTGACTGTAACAGCGCTGGTGTCTGGCTCCTGTAGCAGCAGCAGCAGCAACGCCGCGGCAGCTGGCACCGCATTAGCAGCTGCAGCTCACAGGAAGGACGTGGAAATCAATGCGTTTGGCGCCCTCCTTAGTTTGGTAAAACTCATTTCGAACATCTCGGATCAATAAGACCCTCCTCGTGTTACGACCGGGCCTGAGAAGAATGAGGAGACGGCAACGCATTAAACGAAACATTTTAAAGGGTTTATTGAAAACGAGCACAAAAGAAGTCTGCTGGGAGTGTTTCAATGAAAGTCCACTACAGCTGGTGTGATCCGGCCTCTTACACTGGAAACTCCAATCCGCTACCAGGATCCACCTCGACACACACACACACACAAGAAGAGGGAGAGCAGGACCCTGTTGTAACACCAGGATAATCAGCGGGACTCGGTTCGATTGGCTCGAGTTAAATTTCACACTTTCACACTGCACTTTTGTAAGTGGACTGCACTTTGGTGTTCAAACGGTTATGGTTTTGGTTATATATATATATGTATATATGGTTTTAAATGTGATTCTGAACAGATTTCTACAGATCCCATTCAATCTGAACGTCTCAGTCGCTCAGATATGATTTCAAAGTGTCTTCCATGTCATGATTTCTCAATGCCCTGCATATGTTAGACGTTTCCCTGCTCCAACACACCAGACGTCTGATAATGAGCCATTCATTTGAATCAGGTGTGTTGACGCAAGAGGGAAAGACACGCAGGATCTATGTCACGTGCAACGTGACTGAACGGTGTTGTTTTCGTTGACGCCCCCTTTTTTTTCACGACGATAACGTGGCGGTGACGAAATGAGCGCTGATCTTCGATGACGAAAACGTGACGAGACGTGTGTGAGTTTTCGCTGACGAGGCGTAAATGTTCGTGGGTGGTTTGTCAGACGTTCAGAATGCATGACATTTCTGCTCATTATCACATATAGAAATGACTCAAATGTGACTAAAATGAATAAGCAATTTAGTCCAAAAGACTAAAACTAAGACTAAAACTGAGGCCTAACTCTTTTCTCTTAATGAACGTCCATTTATCCATTTAGCTCCTTCGGCAGCTTCTACCCGGCAACCATTCTCCTGACGTCACCAGTTAAAGATGCCCGTGCTTTCGTAGCCAAATTAGAATATCTATATTTTTGTACTAAATCACGTTCTTCAGTTCCTCCTCTCCACTTTGCACTGTATCTTCGGGTTGACAAATATCGCGTGGGTTGTCGGCTAACGTTCCTGCATACTGTTTGTTTTCCAGCTGCCGGGCAAAATGGTTGCAGTTGTTTGTGAATAGTCTTTGACCTGCAGTGCTTAGTGGGTATCCATATTCAAATCACCAGAAAAGAGGTGGGGAAATGAGAGACGGCAGCAATTTGCGTCACATGTTAAATGTTCACACTCAAAGTAAATATCAAAATTGGAGGATAAAGGGCTCACACAGTGGGTGAGCGGCCTCCCCCGCTGTTTTAGGTCATAACAATGTCTTAAAGCCTCATGGCAACGCTGCACGTACAAGTCAGCTTACTGCAGCTGTGAAAAGACAGTGGAGGGCGTAAGCTACACGCAGCACACACAGAATGTCTGATCCACTTCAAACCTTAGTTATATAGACTGATAGAACATCACGACAGTTTAGTTGTATTTGGACGGGTGGTTCTTTAAACGCTGCTTTTCTAAATGTTACTTGATACAAAGAAAAAGTAACGTAGCTTTAGTTCTGAAGTATTAGAGCCAAAATATTTGGTTGCCATGACGAGATTACACCGTCGTTAGACAGGTTAGTTTTACCCTGCCGATGATGTGTTGTTGCAATAGTAATCCTGACATGTCGAGATTTAAGTAGCCTGCTCCACAGAAGCTGCCACTGAATCCACACAGTCAGTCTCAGACGTGGTTGGAATGTGGACGTGAGTATTTTACCTGCTGGAACTCTTTTCTTGAAAATATCAATAACTTTTTGGTGAAGTTACCGACCGTGCAGAACTCAAGTAGTAAACCTGGAATGAAATTGGTTCCCTGGACTTAAATCTCAATATTCCATGTTTCCTCTGGAATCACAACACACATTATCTCAAGGCACTGCACATAGACGACATAATCGAGAGCAGAGAAACCCAACAGTTCACACAATGAGCAAACACTAATAGGAAGAAAATCTCAGACAGAATCAGACTCAAAGATGTGAGGCAAAATCTGCCTAGACAGGTAGGGGTGAAAGGAAAAATGGGCAAACAATTGTATCAGTGATGATTGTATCAGTTGAGTCAGTGATGATGTGTGTTTATATAACTACAATGTCACTTATACAAGCATAAACGTGTATAAAGTTTAATCTCAACATGTCGACTAAATCTCGACGTGATATTCCAACTTGAAATTTCCAGAATAAAGACAACTCAACTAGTACACGTGTACTATTTTATTCATTCATTTATTCATATTCTTAGAGCTGAAAGGGAGCAAAAAACGTTGTTTGGAGCCAAGACTGTGGGACAGGACACATCAGGAGACATCTCTTCCACACCAAAACCTGAGGTAAGGTTCCATTTTCCCGTGCAACATCATTGGTAAACCTTAAGGAAACTCACCCCTTTTCCAAAGCCACAAGAAGAGTTTGACCGTATTCATCAGACTGTCATGTTTTTGTCACACTATTTTGTCTATTACAGAATTATTTGACATGTCATGACAGGTCACAGTAGGAAAAAACACCGGTGTAAATCATCATATTAATGATTAGATTCCTCAGTTCCATTTTTTTTTTACAGCACATTTTCCTCATTCTCTGTCATTTTGCAGCAAAGAATCTTTTACTTCAGGGTCCAAACTCAGGAAGTTGGATTTGTTTCTCTTCCCGTTATACAGTACTTCATTTTTCACTACACAGAACATTTAGTTGGAGACACAGTAGAGTCCACTGAAATGCTCAGGCATGTGCACACACACACAGCAGGAGAGCAGGAGGATTTTTGCATTATTTATTTTCAAAATCTAATCTCTGTCTTTGGCGGTGTGTCTGTTGCTCTGAGAATCCCATTATCTCTCAATAACCTGTGAGGCGCCGGTGTGTTGCTTCAGCCGGAGACCGTGATTAGTGCACTACTACCACATGCTACGGCTCACTTATCACCGCGCTGCCTCTCACTCTCTCCTCTCTCCCTGCGTGTCTGCCCTCCTTCGTCTTCATACCCCTCCATCACAGTCAGGCAGTGTCTGGGACGGAGTCATAATTGTGGTAGATGGAGTCGATGTTTCGCGCTCTCTCTCACACACACCCAGCTGAAATGGCAGATGTGAGGTTTAAAAAACGGAAAAATGTCATTCTTTCGAATCGGAGAGCGATGAAACACAATTATTTATAATGAATCTTTTTTTTTTATCTGAATGAGCTCCTTGGTCGGCTAAAATTTGGTAAGAAATAATTTCAACCTGTCACAAAGAGCTATCCTTTCATTTTACAACACTAGGAATATTTGAATGATTATCAGTTTTTATAGCTTTTAGCATCTGAAGCTTATGTTTAACCCTTACACCACCATTATAATGTTTAAACATACAAGAATGTGCAATATAGAGTGTCTTATATCCTTTTTTCCAGCACAAGCTATAAGCAATCGCCTATGAGATAAAAGTACTAAAAAAATTTTAATTTGTGTCATTTGGAAATGTGTCACAGTTCAAAGTTCCCTCGGCTCGTTTTTATGAACAAAAAGAAAAGAAAAATGTGATTTCTGCACAATTATTGCTAACGTATGTCACGACTAAAAATGCGACATAAACTGAATCATAACTTTGACCCAACAACATGCAAGAAGATGAAACCCCAGGATGTCCATATAAGGAGATGTGGATTATTCCCACGGCAAATTACCCATGGGTGCACCTGCGGCACAGATCCACGCCACGTGAGCACTAAGGGTTAATGAGGCTATACCTGCATCTCACAGAGATCTCAACTCAACTCAAATCCTCTTTGTGCTTCTCCTGTCTCTGTGTGGGAATGTGTGAGAGTATAACTGGATAAACTCTGTGCTGCCACTGAATCACTGAGTGTAGCGGTGTTTAGCCACCACATACAAACCATCCATCTCACATGTGTGACTTACCTGGAGTTCTTCTCCACTTTCTCACCCACCACGAGCCCCCCCTCAGTTTCATAAATCAGGTAGCGGAAAATAGTGATATTTACGTCTTCTTGCTCCACGTGACAGAGCAGCTGTGTCACGTGGGTCGTCAGAAACACAGTGAAGCTTTCAGACATTTCTGTTTGCAGACGCAGAATCAAGGAGAGCTCAACGATACAATGACAACCTTCTACATTCTATTTGATACATTTTCTTTGTTGTCTGGCCTCTTTCAGACCTCCACGGTGGTCGGGGGCTTCATTACGTCTGTCAATGTCATCCATCTGCCTCTCTTCTATCAGCTTCTGTTACCATTCCCGCTATTTTCTACAGTTTACATTTCTGTATTTAGAGTTTCAGATAGAAAAAACAATGATGTCCCCATTTGGGACATATTCAACCAAGATGGTCTCCAGACCTGAGAGATCAGCATCTGGACGCTACGCTCTCTTCCATCGGTTTGGGTATCTCGGGTTGCTTGGGCGCAGCTTCTCCACGTGGATGACAGCTACAAGTTCATGCAGCTACTATTTGAAAGCATGGTGTAGATGATACCATGTCCATAGTTAATGTTTCCTGGATGTGCAAAGGCAGCGTGAGAGAGTCTCGTGAACATCCAAACATCCAAAGAGAGCCATGACTCTGTCTCTAAATGAACTTGTCCGTCTTTCTTTGGCAAAAAGATGAAGAAACAAACACAAACACGTGTCTCTCACCTCTTTTTTGTGGCTACTTTTCGAGAATCTTAATCAGAAAGTGAACCTCAGGGACGGCCTGCTGATGACTGCCTGATTGTGATCAGTGGGGAGAGTTCAGCGCCATTGACTGTCTTGATGAGCAACACATTGACCAGGGATCTGATGTCTGATCAGTGGAGTATCCTCGATGCACGTCATGCGTGACAAAGACGGCTCGGGCGGAGTGAGACAGTGAATGAAACAATCAGAGTCAGACCCATGGGGGCTGCCATGAAAAGGTGTCCACGTAAAAAACCAATTCAGACTGCGAAAATGAACCGTCACATGGAATAATAAGTCAGATTGTCATTTTCACCTTGCTTTTACTTGGTTACTTGGAGGTAGAAAGAGCACTGAAATACTCTACTTAAGCTGAAGTGTGTAACCTTTAAATGTGAACAAATTAAACATTCAAACCATTGCCAAATGTGTTCGCACAGTGCTGATAATGACTCATGACTCTGCGTTTCTCAGTGTTTTGTGTTTATGTTGCCGGTGTCGTTCTCGCACTGCTCACAGGTTAACGCGTTTGGAAGCACAGCAGCTAAATGGCGCTAATAAAGTGAGTTGGACTTTGGCTGAAAACGGTCAGAGGCTCCATGGAACGATTCAGAAGTGGCTCCTCACAAAAGCTCTGCCATCAGAACCCAAATCAAATCAAATGCTTCTCATTCTACTGCCTGACCAACTAGCTAGCCAGCATGTCCATGCGCTGACAATATGGGTCCCAAGTTGTTTTGTCCAAGGTTTCCATCGCGCCCCCCGACCCGTGTTTGCACACATGGGCTTCCCATGTGGGGCCTGGAAAGGGTATAAAGTGGGTATGGACACCATGGAAACCGCGGGCAAACCCACTTGGGACCCATGTTGTCAGCCCACGTGCCACTCATTGGTTCCAGGACGCAGTCTATATACGTAACTATGTCAAAGGACGGTCATACAACAGAAAACATACCTAGGTATGGCAGGAAACACAAATCTAAGGTCAGTAAACATTTAGTAAATAGATGTTGAATGAGTAAGTCACTTACTATTCAGCACATTGAAGCCATGCACAGTGGAATTTATCCTTTTACTCACCAACAACAGCTTAACATGAGTGATTGTCATTAATGGTGTGTGACTTGTGTGTGTGTGTGTGTGTGTGCGGGTTCAGAGAAAATGCGGCCCGAGTCGTCGTACTCCAGTGTGTCAAGCTCGGGAAGACCACCTGGGTTGTCAGTCAAATCACAGAGAACGCGCTCTTTGTCATGTGACACTCATCAGCAGCAGCAGCAGGTGGTGATTCACCCTATTGACTTGTCCCCAGGAGACAGCGCGGGGACACGTTGTCACTTGTGGTGAGCCTCTCTCGCCAGAAAACAATGCTCCACATCTTCGTCTGCTGTCAGTGCCAATAGAGGTGCGCCTGAATCAGTACTAACGTCGTTGTTTTCATGTCTTCATTTCATTAGGGTCACAACTGTTGATCTCCAGCTTCATCTTTGATAAGGAGGTTGTGCTCAGTTGAGCCTCGCTGGCGTTTCCCGTCAGTATTGTCATTCCATCTGAATTTGGACCACATTATATCCGACATCAGACAGTGTCTCCTGGGATGACGAGACGATCGTTGTTTACGGTAAAGAGCAGCGACTGGGTCGCCTGTCCCACCGGCCTCTATTGTCCATCCATCAAGAGACAGTGTCTCTCTCACTGTAAAGGTCATACTGCAAAGAGTTAATGTTTTGTCATGACCGACAGTGTCGAATGTCTCCGAAAGACAGACAAAGTCAAACAGGATTAGAATTAAATCAAGAATTAATCAGAGGTGTCACACTGTTTTAATCACATGCTTTTTCTACTGAGAGAAGCAATTGAGCAGCCTCACACACACACACACACACACGTTTGCGCAGTGAGGATCCTCATAGAAATAAAGCATTCCCTAGCCCCTTACCCTTAATCTAGGTCTTAACACCCCAAACGGTCCAGTTTGTAAAGGTAAAGCTCTTTGTGTTTCAACTGAGAACAGCAGTTCTACCTTTACTTGGTAGGCGAGGTGTGTACTCTAAGGGAAGTGTGCCATAAAACGGTTATTCTGGTACTGTTTGTAATGGAATCACAATGAGATGGTCTTAAAGCGTGTTTCCATCGTAGTACAATTCAATTTTGCCGTGTTTACACAGTATGATACATATTTTCTTTGCGTTTCCATTAGCAATAGTACTAAATAAATACTTTGAATACTTTTTTCCATTAGGAATAGTACTAAATAAATACTTTGAATACTTTTTTCCATTAGGAATAGAACTAAATAAATACTTTTAATACTTTTTTTCCATTAGGAATAGTACTAAATAAATACTTTGAATACTTTTTTCCATTAGGAATAGTACTAAATAAATACTATGAATACTTTTTTCCATTAGGAATAGAACTAAATAAATACTTTTAATACTTTTTTCCATTAGGAATAGTACTAAATAAATACTTTGAATACTTTTCCATTAGGAATAGTACTAAATAAATACTTTTGAATACTTTTTCCATTAGGAATAGAACTAAATAAATACTTTTAATATTTTTTCCATTAGGAATAGTACTAAATAAATACTTTGAATACTTTTTTTCCATTAGGAATAGTACTAAATAAATACTTTTAATACTTTCTTTCCATTAGGAATAGTACTAAATAAATACTATGAATACTTTTTTTCCATTAGGAATAGTACTAAATAAATACTTTGAATACTTTCCATTAGGAATAGTACTAAATAAATACTATGAATACTTTTTTTCCATTAGGAATAGTACTAAATAAATACTTTGAATACTTAGGAATAGTACTAAATAAATACTTTGAATACTTTTTTTCCAATAGGAATAGTACTAAATAAATACTTTGAATACTTTTTCTACTAAATAAATACTTTGAATATTTTTCCATTAGGAATAGTACTAAATAAATACTTTGAATACTTTTTTCCATTAGGAATAGTACTAAATAAATACTTTGAATACTTTTTCCATTAGGAATTACTAAATAAATACTTTGAATACTTTTACATTAGGAATAGTACTAAATAAATACTTTGAATACTTTTCTTCCATTAGGAATAGTACTAAATAAATACTTTGAATACTTTTTTCCATTAGGAATAGTACTTAATAAATACTTTGAATACTTTTTTCCCATTAGGAATAGTACTAATTAATACTTTGAATACTTTTTTCCCATTAGGAATAGTACTAAATAAATACTTTGAATACTTTTTTCCATTAGGAATAGTACTAAATAAATACTTTGAATACTTTTTCCATTAGGAATAGTACTTAATAAATACTTTGAATACTTTGGAATACTAAATAAATACTTTGAATACTTTTTTCCATTAGGAATAGTACTAAATAAATACTTTGAATACTTTTTTCCATTAGGAATAGTACTAAATAAATACTATGAATACTTTTTTCCATTAGGAATAGTACTTAATAAATACTTTGAATACTTTTTTACATATCCTTCTAATTTTGTCGAAGGTGTTGGTGCACTGTTTGTTGTTTCTTCTTCTACTCTTATCTCTTCACTTGCACTACTACAGCTGTCCTTTAATCTCGTTGTACACTGTATAATGACAATAAAGGTGATTCTGATTCTAAATGGCCCCAACCAGTTGCAGCTTACCATACCATTACTCTGGTACCCCAAGGGAAGGGTACCAAAAAATGGAACTGTTGGGGCCAGTTATTTTGGAACTATTCCGAATGGAAACTGTTCCACTCTGTGGAAACATGGCTTTATTGGCCCATCACACTTTCATTGTGCTGTTCTCAAATCCAGCATTATATCGTTCAAACGTTTTTTCCTTGGTGAAGCTACACCTGGTTTTTATATAAACATCCGGAGCTGCAGTGCATAGTGTTACAGCAGCAGAATGATGTGATTTACACACTCTTTTTTCATTTTAATGAACCCACAGATACAGCGTGGCTCACTGGTGTGTTTTTAATAGTTTTTGTTGGGCATCGGTGGAAGTAAATGGCACAGGGGAATACACCAGCAGGCTTTCACTCTTAGCAGGATCCATTTATTGTTGATTTAGTCTTTTCATGTGATGGTGGGAAGAGAACTACGACACCAGATACGGTTATCTCCATCCTTTCACTCCAAGCCTAAGCTTTCTGCTTCCTTTTCACGGAATTTTAAACACAACAATGGCAAAATCAATCACCAGCGTGTTTGGGAACTTTGCATAGCTCTTGAATGTCTGAAACAACGTTATTTAAAGATGGCTCGTAATTAAGTCTGATTTATTCATTGTACGGCTGAATGAAGGCGTGGTTTGTTTAGGATATTGACAGGAAGTTGAAAGGGGGACGTCTGACAAAGGTGGGACAGATGGGGATCTCACCGCACGAGTCAACTGAATGACTATAATCGCTTTACTTAGGCTCTTTTTGTCACAGCTTGAACAGCATTAGAAGCTGCTCTGAAAGTAAGTTGATTTTGGTTAAAGAAGGACCTTAAACGAGAAGAATGGTGTGGTGATTGTAGCGTCGGTGTCATCCTTATTGTCCTGATGCCATGAATGAGACGGAATTCGTGTTCCCTTTTCTTCTTCCTTTTTTTTCTTTTTTACACAATACACATTCTAAATAGCGCCTGAATCTGTTGGCTCCGGCGGATGCTCGGAAATGAACTATGTCCATATAGTGTCTTGTTTACTTGCAGCTGACCTATTCCCCCCTGTCTGTGTGAGATGGAGTCGTTCCCGTGTGATGAAAAGTTCAAATGTCACGTTAAAAATAAATCCAGCCAACATGACCTTTTTGACCCATTCCTGCCACGTTTTGCTGCCCTCATCGTGTTTTTTTTCCCCCCTCCCATTTTCATACTCTTTACTGAGTCTCAGCCGCTTTGACGTCTTACGGTGACTGAAGGCACGCGGGGGCCGAGCGGTGAGAGTCAGAGAGTGGTGTGACTTTAACGTGGCTTTTACAGATAATGGCTTTTTGATGAGGTTCAGTGCTCAAACGAGAATATGACGTAGGCCACACACACACACACACACACTCACTCACTGAGATTGATTCTTTGAGTCGGCTGTGACAACTTTGATAGATTTTAGTTAGAAGCCACGGGAGCTGAGTTGAGACCTTTTTTTTTTTTTACTATAATTATTTTGTTTCACTGTGATTGTTTTTGGTGAACGGGTGAAACACAGTATTTGAATGTCTGTTTGACTCATTTTCAAGTCTCTTTATACTTTGTATCCTTTATTACACGTCTATGAATGTACAATATAGACAAAATAGAGAGTTATATATATATATTTATATATATATGTATATATATAGTATATATATACATATACAAATATATACTATATATATATAGTATATATATTGTAACCAAATAATATACAATTATTAATATAAATGTATGTGTAGAACTGATGAATCACTTACTCGTTACATATCATAATTTTAAGCTGGCACTTTCTTCTATTATAGAACAACAACATTCTTTATACAGTAGATGATGAAAGAGTTAATGTTTTTGCAATCTTGCAGCACATTGTCTTTGAACTGATCAATTCTCTCACAAAGTCTGGCACAAAATGGTGAGATATGATCCATCCATGCTTTGGATGATAATCCTTTCATACCTGGGACCTTCTAGAACAGTGTACCTTTGAAGTCTTTTTTGCAAAATACAATGAGGTTTGTCCTTCAATATTTCCCTCATTCAAGTGTTGTTGCATTTTGAAAACGCGCCCCCCAAATTTAGTTTCCACCCTCCACGCCTCTCTTGTTTACGAGCTGCTCCTGTGTGACCAGTCTCACGTTCTTGTGACCGGTCTCAGTCCTGCTCGCTGTCAGACGCTGCTGTCACTGTCTCGCTGCCCTGCCAACCAAACGCCTGCCTGCTGCCACACTGATGGAGCTGAGACACAGTGAGGCTGACAGTCACTGTGACTCACCGGCCCCACATGGGTTCTCTAAAGACACCCCAATCAACATCACCCAGAAACTTACACAACAGGATACAATACTGAATTGGAGTCTGGTATTACTGAAAGTTTGTGTTTTATGGCTCTTTGGCTTTAGTTTTACTGAGCTTTATTAATTAAACTTCACATAAAAAAAGAACCGTCAACAATATCTATAATTCTAGAACAAATACTCCAATATTTGGAGTGAGAATTTTGCTTTAAATGCTAAATGTTGAACAAAATAACTTGTTTAAATGTGACTTTAACATTTGATTCTGTTGACTTTTTTAGGACTGTGGTGTGCAACATGGGAGGTTGTACAATTCCAGAAAAAGTACTATAGCAGTATAATTTCATGGCGATGAATGACATATGTATGTAGTTGTGTCCTAAATGTCTACAGTGCTTGTGTTTTAAAAGCTGATAACACTGACTGGCGTGATCTACGTAGGTACGCGACGTACAGAAGAGGCGTCCAGTGGCAGAAGCGTTTGAAAACAGTTTCGCCGCACATCGCATGAGCAATAATTGCGGCCTTTCACTGTGAACATTTGGGCTAGGTACTTTCACATGGAACTAATAATTAACAGGCTTTCCTGACAGCGACTGCCACCCACATATCACTTTACATTAACTACAGAGGCAAGGGAGAAGGCCAAACACCATCACGTATTGTTTGGAGGCAACAGTATGCCACCGACAGGAGAGAATTAAAAAGATAAAGATAGCAAAGATCTGCTGTTTTACTCCTCCGCCCCACCACCACCACCACCACCACCCCACACCCAAGCCTTTCTCTGTGATAGCTGCAGTGCTGTGGGCTGTAATAGAGAAGAGGCAGCATTAGGCACACTCAACACCAAGGTAGCGGTAACTTGCAGCCGAACTCCACAGAGTCCTCTCTGTCTGTAATCAGTGGAGTGAGTGGGGAGTCACACCTTCTCTCTCCTCCGCACAAACAATCCCCATCTCCTGTCTTCTTCTTTTTATCACTGCTTTTATTTCCTTTTTCCCCTCCTTGTTCATGCTGCCTTCTGTTAACGTACATTTATGTTTGTATGTGTTTGTTGCTTTGTTACGCTCATATTTTTGTAATAACTGCATACATACACACATATGAACGCATACATATATACACATATGGTGTGATAAATGTCCATTTTAAAGCACAGGTCATTATTGTGTGCCGATATATACAGTAATGTGCAAAAGTGTCGGCGCACCACCGGCTTTGTTGTCTTTGATCATTGGCATAATGTAACTGAAAGTTAGTCTTTATATATTAGCAAACATGTGTGTATGTGAAGCTGCAGCAGGTCTTGAATGACCTTTTTCATTAATAGAAGCAAACACAGGTTTTTACCAGTAACATTCATTCGGGCTCCAATCCAGTTTTAAAAGAGAGCCAGTGTTTGTGCCAAAGTGACAGTTGAACCAGAAGAAGCTGTTGTTTTAAAAGTGCATACACGTTTCCTGTGTTTTCTGAATGGTTCCAATAAAATTATTGAGAAGTAACTGTATGGTAGGATCATTATAGCATCGCTAGAACAATGTGTGTATCTTTGTGAGGACTAAAAGAACTTATATAAACCATTGGGATTGAGGGAATTTGGGCTGGTGCATCCTGTCACCGCTTAAAAGGGCTTTTGAGGGTTAAGGGGTTTAGGTTTATGGATGCTGTGTGTGTGTGTGTGCGTGTGAGAGAACAGCACTTGTGTGATCCTTTGATATGAACATATCAAAGAACAAAAATGAACAAAGGACAAAAGCCGTATGCCATCAGTATATTTGAATAGTGCACACCTCGCAGTGTATTGCCCGTGAGACCTTAAAAGAAGAAGAAGAAGAACAACGAAGAATTGAGAATCAAAGAATGAAGACGAGGATGAAGGATAACGTAGGATTGTTATGGATGATTGAAGAAGAGGAAAAAGAACTTTGAACTGTGGAGGGCAGCATTACACCTCTCAGTGTAAACATGGTTCTCTTTTTTTTCTCTATTTTTAAATCCAATCGAGGAGACTAATGGTCTAATGGACTAACAGCCAAACTGAGCTCCAGCACTTTCCAAATTAAAAGGAGAAAAAAAAGAAAGAAAACTGCTTTGTCATTTTGAGTGGAACCCAGTTTTTGATCTCCAGGTGGAAAACAAGGAGGTGGAACACAACAGCCTACAATCCTGAACATTTTTTAATCAAGTCAAGGATTAAAAATGGCTGCCAAAGCTTTCAGAAAGTCAGTGGAGCAACTAAAAATGGAGCGATCTATGGCAAATTGGCAATTCTCTCGTTTGGTCAACAGCATTACCAGAACCTACAGGGACATGTCCGAGGAGGAGCTCAAAGACAGTTTCAACAAACTCACAGTAGAAGCCGAGAAAGTCATGGAAGCTAATGACGGGGTGGAAGCCGGACTCATGGCAGAAGCATACCCGACGGAGGCCGTCTTGACTGAACAGCAAAATGCCGACCTAGCAAACACAGCAAACGAGTGTGAGTTGAAACTAAACAAGGTGAAAAAGCTACTCCAGGAGACGCTGTGGACCAACTCCGGGAGCTGGGAGGTGTCCACAGCACTCCGGGCAGCAGAGTCTGGGATTATACACGCCGCTGCTGCTCAACCCTGTGGAGAAGAGGCCTGTGAGTTCATCCTCACCCACCTGCAAGGCCTGGTGAAAACTGCAAATGAGATTTATGGCCAGTGGCAAAGATGGATGCCACCGGAGGTCCAAGAGAGGGTCGAGTTCAGTCTGAGTCGGCTTGAGCTTGGCATCCCTCAGCTGATTCACCAAAAAGTTGACTTCATACCGGCGGCGATTCCCCCGAATGATCACGTGCCAACTATGAAGTTGAAACCGACGGCTGTGCCCAAGTGCTCTGGCAACAGATTTGATCTCCAATGCTGGGGGAAGGACTGTGAGGCGCCCAAGAGACAGAACAAGTCAAACACCAACCACGCAGGGTGTGTGGTCTGTGGGAGCATGCAGCACAAAAAGAAACTCTTCTTCTGCAAGCACTTTCGCGCGCTGAAGCTGACGGAGAAAGAGGCTGCAGTGAGTAAGTTGGGAGCGTGCGAGAAATGCCTCGAGGTTCACGATGACGGCCCGTACAGTTGCAAACCCAACTTCATATGCAACAATCAAGACTGCAAGGATGAGCATACCCCCGACCATCACTACTGTCTCTGTCCAAAAGCCGAGCTGAAGAAAAGCAACTGGGTACAGAAAAAGGTCCGATTTCACAGAAAGGAACCACACTGCTGTGCCAGGTATCACTGGAAATGTAATCCAACTATTCTGCCAAACAACAAACAACACTGTTGAGTCCAAACAACAGGGAAGCAAATAACTCACACTACATATTTAAAGCTTAAACAATGCAGCATCGCACATTCACTGTTTTAAAAGCATCACCACAAGCTACAAGCATACAAGTCAAAAGAAATGCTAAAAGAACGCAAATAAGCTAATAATATTAAGGATGAAAGTCAATGATCAAGAGTCTGTGCAGGACAATTATGTCTACAAAGCCCAAATGGTTTTTCTCACTTAGCCTGAAGGACCGACGTTTGCGAATGAAAAGGAGGAAAAGAAAAGGAAATCATTTGTTCAGTGAGTGGAAGCCAGTTTCAGATATTGAAGAGCTTAAGTCAAGTGGGAAATCTGCACTCAACGCTAAAAAACACTTGACACGAAAAACTTTCCTCTGGGCACATTTTCTGGCATATTTACAAAATGTTTATTCACATGCATTGTCCATCTAAAATTAACCAATAAATAAAAACAACAAATCTATTTGATGGTTCTCTGATTCAGCTTCTTAAATGCAAACATTGTCTTGTTACTTGCAGTCTGAACAAGCAACTCAACATATAACACTTTACAACTTTTAGGACCTTTTCTGACATAATCAGGACCAGTAGTTCTCATGTGCTGTATTTCCATCATGGTACGGTTCGTCTTGGTACATTATGGTATAGTTTTGAAATAGTAAAGTGTTTCGACAGAGAACAGTATCTTTACTTACTGGCCACATAGTGTGATGTTCTACCCGGCAACGACAACGAACGATGACAGACAATGTTTCGTAGGAAAAATGGAATGGTTGGGTCGTTATTTTGGAACTATTCCTAATGGAAACGCACAAAAAACATACTGTACTGTACCGAACTGTTCCACAAACACCGCTATGGAGCCCAAAACCTGGTCCTAATGACGCAGAACCTCCTTTCTGAGATAGATTGTGGTTAGGTTAAGGCAGAATTTCTCAGGGTAGACGTCCTCCAAGGGGCACAAGCTCTCTCCTGGGTGTTTTTTTTAGTTCAGAACATGTAGCAGGCGGCACTAATGTTTTGGCGTCGGAACCCCAAACTCATTTTAGGTACCGACAAGAAACAAATACCTACTACCATGGTGATTTCTCACTTTATAGACAAAGAGTATGGATGAAACTGACGTTTTACGAAATGAACGAGACAATGTTGGCTGATGTGAATGATGACGACAAGTAAGTGTGGTAGGAAATGAAGAATAAACTATTTAAATAAGATAAGGATAAACTCCGTGAATACTTCGTGAATACTATAAGCAGGAAAACGGCTTAAAAACAAAGCAATAACGTCCTATAAGGTCACATACAGAATTGCACGGGGCAGGAAACCACACACGATTTCACAGGAGCTCATCATGGTTATAATATTGATGCTTCTTAAAATAAAACTTATGCTTTAGCCTTGTTACAATTTTGTTGGGGCTCAGAAATCCTCCATAGCGGGGGCCCGAGAGAATAAGTTTGAGAACCACTGAGTTAAGATTAGGGACAATGCTTTGTTTAGGCCGTGTGTGTGACTAGGATTTTAACAGTATTGTGGTAATTACTCAGAGATCCACAAGGGGGCAATAGAGGTTCCAAACTGGAACTTTAAAGGTAGGGTGAGAGAACTTCTTTTTTTTTTACTGTATTGCTTAAAATCCTCTTCACACTGCAACTGTAACCAATCATTGTCTGTAAAAAACACCATCCAATCAGCGCGACCCAAAAGTACCGTAAAGTTAGCGACGCTGCGCAGTCCTCGCGATGAATCCGTGTGAAATCAACGCTCTTCGCGAACACTCCACGTCCACGTCTACCTTTAAGCACAAGATTAGCTTCTCCCCCCGTCACACAACGCTGTGCACGTCATATTTAACAGTCAATCTCTTTCAACTCCTCCACACACTTCACATCTCTCCTCTCTTCAGTTCATCCACTACTTCACTTGGTGAGTCTCATCTAATCATAAATAGCACAGTAGTATTATTACCTGCTGTCTGTCCTCCTCCTCCTCCTCCTCCTCTTCCTCCGCTCTCTCCAGTCATCCCTGGGTCTCAGCAGGTTTTCCTGTATATTACAGTCGCTCCCTCGTGGAGCCAATTCATGAATATATCAATAGAAGTGCCAAATGATAACTAGATTGCTCATTTTGTGGCTCAATTGTGTGTGTGTGAGAGAGACAGACTCCAAAATAATGACTTCAGTTTACACAATTTAACATGAATTATGGTAAAACTAGCACTATTACAAAAGTGTTTCATGGGAAAAACTCACAACGGCACTTAAATGAACTGATATAGAACTGATTTGCCAAAAAACAAACAAGGGTAATTCATGATTTAGTGTGTTTTTGTATTTCCCAATGTCTGATAGTGGGTGTTATAATTTAACTAACATCATTTTTTAAATGATATATTCTTAATCTATATCAAACCTTGAGTCCTCAAACAAACAAACAAACATAAAATACCAAATTAAACCAAATAGTTAAAAGAAAATTCAGCAGCTACAACATTAGCATATTAATCATAAAGCTCAAACTTCTTCCTCTTTAATATTTAGAAAATATGCTTGTAAAGCAAATGCAGAATTTCTCCACTCGTCTGAGCACAAGTTTGCTGAGAATACATGTTTCAGCCACTTTAATGTAAGCGTGTCTCTCCTTTCTTACACAAATATGGCGGGCGAAATATACAATGTATGGAAATGAATGCATGATGAAAGTAGGGCAGGATTGATGGAGCGGCTGGAGGATGATCGAAGGAAGGCAGATAATAAGCTATTGCTAATACATGAACCTACTTAATTCAGCATATCGCCATCATTCAAAGATGGAGCCAAGCTAAGCCTGCGGTAACGCGCCAACGCTGCACTGATGGATGGATGCAGACTTGTGTTCCTCTGTGCCAAGAGTTGTCTTATAAGGTTAAATAACAACGAGCCGACACACAACTTTTTCTTCCCTTAGTTTTAGTTAGTTCTGCGATCAGTGACTGTGGATTATGGACTTGTGTTCTTTGATACTCTTATTCTGTATATACAGTATATGTAAATGTTTTACAGATGTATTGATTTGTTGATGTATTTTGGATTATTACAAAAGCCTTTAGCCTTGGCTAGAAATCTACAAGCGAGAAGTCAGATTATAATAATTTGCCTCTGAGATTCTGAAAGTAAAACCAAGATCATGAGATGTTGAGTGTTCACTTGGACGACATTATGGATCTGCCTGTCATTAGATGCACAAACACACACTCCAGCATACTAAGCACATGGTTGCTGATGAGAGGAGCTGCCTTCTCTCTCTCTCTCTCTCTTTTTTTTTCCTTTAATTGACTGACTGAGTAAGAAGGTAGAGACGGGAACAGTTGCTCGTCTGCTGTCATGGTGAAGGTCAGACCTGTCACGTATGTGTTAAGGAATCGTTCGTATAGACGCGTGCATGTATCTGCTATGGTGTCTTTGTGTATTCTCCATTTCATACTCTCTAGCAACAAGAAGAACCAGGTTTTTGGGTTACCCGGTCGGAACAAGGGCCTTTCTGCATGGGTGTCCCCCACCTTTCACCCTATGTCAGCCGGGATTGGCACCCGCGCCCCCAACGACCCTGTGGAACATCTTCTGTGAGTAAACATACACAAGTTATGTAAATCCTAGTAGTGGCAGCAGCAGCAGCAGCAGTATCTCGTAGTAGTAGGAGTAATGGTAATCCTTTAGGTGATAAGACACAGTTGGGATATCCTCAGATACAGCGTGTGTGCAGGTTTAATTGCTTCCGTCATTATGTCCTAAAAGGACGTGCAAGACTTCAGCCGGGAACATTAACGAGACAGAATGTGGCTGAAACCCAAAGTGGCATGTCCTATTAGCGTGACGCAAAGACAGCGAGACATCTCAGTGTGTCACCCACCGACTGAAGCACATTAGGTAAGAAGGCCTGTCATCAAAAACTTTAAAGGGGGGCGTAGTAGAGCCAGTGTCATGAGTCTTCCTGTTCATTTTCCACAGTTTAAGACATTTACACTCAAGTTTTATCAATGGCTTATTCAAATTACATCTGACTCAGTAGTTGTTGATGGGTAGGCTCCAACAACAGAAAGCCTTCTTTGAGAGCTCAGTTTGAACTGTTTGAGGTGAACGCATGAATGTTATTTGATTGTCTCGCTCCTGTTGGTGTATTTGGGTGACTTGTTCGCTCAGAAAGTTGGAAATTCAAAATGAGGATAATGGTGACGATGAAAGTGTTATTGTCAGACAATGAAGTCTGAAATTTGACTTGTATAAGAGCCGCTCCATTTGCAACTGCAAAGACAAGACAGGTTGTCATCTGGCGGTGCCCACAACCCCACACAAGACGATCCAGACTCTTCTCGTGGAACGAACTACCGAGTGCTACCAGAACAGGGCGTGTCCCTGTTTATCTTCAAGAAGCTCTTGAAGACCCAGCTCTTCCAAGAGCATCTTCTGACCTAGCACCTTACCTTTAACCCCTCCCCACCCCGTATTTCTTTCCAAGACTTCTTCTATGTTGCGTATTCCTCTTTTGTAAGTCACTTTGGATAAAAGCGTCAGCTAAATGTAGAACAGTTACCAAAGACAGAAGAGTAAATGAAGGTGTTTCAATCAGGCTTTGGTCTCGGCCCCTTATCTCCAGTGAAGGACAATCTTAATGCTTCAGCATACCAAGACATTTTGGACAATTATATGCTTCCAACTTTGTGGACTATAAAGACCTGGTTTGATTTTGAGTTTGGTGTGGAAGAACCCAGACCCTCAACCCCATCGAGCATCTTTGGGAGGAACTGGAACAGAGATTATGGGCCAGGCCTTCTCGTCCAACATCAGTGCCTGACCTCATAAATGCTTCTACAGAATGAATGAAAAGACACTTGAGGAAAGTCGTCCAAGAGGAGCTGTTATAGCTGCAAAAGAGGGACCGACCCCATATTAAAGTACTGTATATGTATTTGAATACGTCATTACGGTTGCGGTTACATTGCGTCCCAATACTTTTGTCCAAAGAGTGTAAGTCATTTGTGTTAGTTGAAGTCAAGGCTGAAAAACAAGTCTTTGAAATGAGCTTCTTTCTTTCTTTCTTGCCAACGTGTAGATGAGAGAAATTATTCTGGATTTAGACCGTGTTATTTACAAAGACAAGCTGTGGTGGCTGAAGTCGTCCTTTGTAGCCTTAAGAGTTTTATATTTTTATTCTCTTTCCTGCTGCTTCACATCACACATCACATTAAATCAGATGGTGTCAATGGGCATGTGCGATAAAGTCCGTGTGTTTCTGAAAATGTAGACAATTAGACTGTTTATCAACTTAATCCTTGGAGCTGGCTAGTCAATGGATCCAATCTGGTCCGTTGTTTGATATCAGGTAATGAGAGACTCACACTGCGCTTGTGTTTGTGTGTCAGATTAGAAAAGACAAGCTGTCACATGAGGTTCTGGTTTCTGGTGTTCATTAAAAGTTAAGTCTACCAAACACCCAAAAAACCTCCTTGTGAGAGTGAATATTCTTTCATTTGATTCAAACCAAAGGTTCTGTACGGGTGACATGCATTTCTTTGTCTGTTGACTTTATCCTGCCCTTATATGTGGTTCTCTCCATTGATTGAATCGTCCATAGAAGTCGACACTTTATTCAATGTAGTGATGCGACTCGGCAACAAGTGGGATTTGACTCATCATCAATCCATTTTGTCCATTTTGCGGTGACACACACAAGTTCATTAAAATTGGTCTGACGCTATATGGATTATTCCTGCTCTTCCACAGTGTGACTCCATGCATTATCCCTAATCAACAGCACATGCTGCCGCTGCTACGTTTTAAAATGTGTTAATTTAGACACAAGCATCACTTACTGGATAAGAACATGAGAAATGTGAAATGAGAATGAGAAAACCAAGCGAACAGGGATAAGAATCACACTGATGTACATCTGTACTTTTCTATTGTATATGATCTGATGCACTTAATGATTTAGGACTCCAGGGAGCTCATTAATGGGCTTTTATCTAACTTTAACTACGGTTTGATATCATTTATGCCATGACTCACACTTAATCATCATGGTACATGTACCACAGCCCACCTCTATTCTCTGATGATAGGAACCCTCTTTAAGTGAAAACATTTAGGCGTTAATTAAGTTAATGAAGCAAAAAAAATCATCCCAAACGAGCCATTGTTAGTGTAACACGTGTGCTTTGTGGGCTAAAACATGTTAGAATGGCTTAATTGACAGAAAGTGTGAATGATTGCTTGTTGGTGTAGTGGTTAGCACTCTCGCCCAGGGTTTACGACCTGGTCGGAACAAGGTGGGAGTTTTTTTCCCGGGTTCTCTGGTTTTCTTCTCCCACACTTCAAAAACATGCAGATTTGGGGATTAGGCAAACTGGACATTCTAATGAGACACAGAGAGACAATGAGAATGTGTCCCTGTGATGGACTGGTGACCTGTCCAGGGTGTACTACCCCCTGCCCTATGTCAACTGGGATTGGCACCACCCCCGTGACCCTCATGTGGAGGATCAAGTGGTAGAAGATGAGTGAGTGAGTGAGTGAGTGAGTGATGGATGTACATCAACAGTACAGCAGCTCTGTGGGAATGTGAGGCAACATGACATGTTGTGTTGTGGAAAACTTTGTCTTACGATGTCATGGTGAGGATGTATAAGTTTGAGGATCAAATGGATTGTTGAAGCGCTGCTGCAAAGAGAGAGCGGGTTCGTCACTTTTCACTTACTTATCTGTGTAGCACACAAAAGACACCTGTAGAGGGAAAAGTGTGGCCTCGGGTCAGTCAGTTTTGTGTGGGCATTACTCAGCATTCAGAATAAAAGCATTAGGTTAAAGGTGAATAAAATGTAAAGGGTAACCAATGTTTAGATGTGCTTTTACGACTATAGTGTCTGGTCCTCAGCCATTAGTGGTGTAACTAAGCTACACAAGTCTATATGGTGTAACAAGCAATACAAGGAATAAGTGTTATTTTTCATTACATCTTCTTTTAAACACAGTGAGGTGATCTAAATCTATTTGCTAGGGTTATTTTTTATTTTAAAATAGTAAAAATAAGACGTTCGGTTGCAATTGTCACATTATTAAATATCTTATACCAAACAGCTTGTTTGGTGTTTTAATTACATTCGTCCACATTATTATTGACTTAGTTTTACATTTATTCCTCTGTTTTTTTTTTTAGATACCATAAATTTGCTTTTATTGTGAAGTATATACATCGTTCCATTACATTTACTTGTGTTACTGTAATGGACTAGGTTTTTTGTGTACTTGTAGTTTTTAAAGTCATTTTTTATTTAAAAAAAAAAAAGTATGTTATGTATGTACAGGGAAGTACTGTACTTCACTACATTTTAAATCACATTTAGTAAAATTACTAAGTAACATTTTAAACGAGCTACTTTTTTTTACTTTAACATGAGTACATTTTTAGACCAGTACTTTTACTTGTACTAAAGTAGAATTTTATCAAAATAGTGGTACTTTTACTTGAACCTCTGGTTCCATATCAAAACAAGCACTTTTACTTTGGTATTAAATGAGCTTTTTATTTTCTACTCTGACGTCCCTCTTGACCAGACTAGATGCTCATTTCGGTCCCCAGGTCATTTGAGTTTGACTTAAAGGAAAAGAAAAGGAAAAACAAAGTCATGATTGAAATATCATGATGGTTGGGTCCAGGAAAAATACATCACAGAAACCCAAGTCAATCTAAAAAGTGTCATAATTACTGTGGCAACAGGTGTTTATTGGGGTAATTAAAGTTCTTGCTGTAACCCCCACCCGTACCATGTTCTCTGCTGTTAGCATTAGCCATAACTCTGATGTAGCAGTAATAACAATTAGTCCTATTAACATGCTGATCACTGTGGAGATGCAGAAACAGTGAGGAGGAGGCAGAGGGATCCTGACCTTTATCAAAGACAGAGCAGCAGCGGCCATGCTCAGAATATAGATCGAGCATGTGTGTGTGTGTGTGTGTGTGCGTGCGTGTGTGTTTTAAAAAAGTGAAAACTTAAGGCTCAAGAGTGTCATAAAGCTGTGGCTTATTTTAAACTTTTTTATCTAACAAGTACCTCGCGGTGGTCCAAAACCATTCTGCTTTGACACCATTTTCTATCACCACGAACATGGAAACTGTTTACTGAAGTGAAACTGCAGCTGCAGAGTTTTTAATGAAGAAATATGTCTGTTGTGGCACAAGACACAACTGTTTCTTCAGGGAGTACAGTACAGCCATCGCAGCTCAATGAGGCCGTGAATAAAGATCTTACAAAGAAATGCTAAAATTAGACACAAATCTACTAGGCTTATGGAAGAGTTGTTAGTTTTGACCCGTGGTTCTCAAACTGTGGTACACGAGCTTCCTCTGGTGATACTTGAGCTGGAGCTGAGGAAATTTGACCGGAGTGCGTAGAAAATGAAACAAATGTAATGAAATAATGATAATTAGAGTCACCTTATCCCTCGCTCCATCTTAATCTAATGTCACTATACCAGTGTGTGAATTACAGTATATGCGAGGAAGAGGAGGATGATGAGAGAGCAAATTACAGCTGCAACTAACGATTGTTTCCAGTATTTTCTCGATGAATTGAGTAAGTATGTCGGTGTCAAAAAATCAAAAATTATGATGTTTCTCAAATGTCTTTTTTTTCCACAAACCAAAATTATTTGAATGATTTCTTTGTTTATGTGGAGCAAAATATTCACATTCAAGAAGCTGAAGCAATCAGAAATCTTAAACCCTCCAACCGATTAATCCATTATCAAAATATTTGACGATTCATTGAGTCATCGATCAATAATCGATTAATTGTTTCAGCCCCAGAGCAAATGATCTTATTGGGAATAAATCTGCCTCCTGTGAATGAGAAGTCCGTCGCTGACTTTGCTCGACCTATTTTACTCCACTGTATTTTAACGTGAATGGTACAACGTTATAGAATAGCCACTAGGGGGCGACACAGGTGGATGCAAAAATAACAACATTTGAATGGGAGTCTATGGGAAAATGAGCTGACTTGGAATTAATGGTCTCATTTGATAGTTTCACTTCTTCAATAGCAAGTGCGTGTGCCTCGTACATGACAGACGACCCCCAGGCAATCTCATCATCTATAAAACACTCTCACGTTCTCTCTCTCTGGTCTTCCTGTTTGTGTTTAGGAGTAATGAATACACGGCTTACATGCAAAATAATGATTTTAAATGACTTCAAACTTAACTGAAGCAATGGAGTAAGTCAAAAATCAGAGTTAAACAAAATTAAACGTTAACATCCACGTGGAAAACACTCAAAAACATTGATCTACATCAGTCTTAAAATCTAACATTTCTGGAGGGGCTTTGAAATGCAATTCAAATCAAATGTTGCAATTTTACAAAAAGGGAAACAGCGTGAATGTAGCAAGAGATAAAAATACAAGCTACACGCTAGTAATTAAGGCCAGAATGTAACAGGAAGTAACACAAAATACAGAAAGTGAATATAATAGCTGCCCATAACTCAGGGCATATACAGGACCCAGAGGAGGTGCAGACGTCGAGTATTTCTCTCACAGATGATTTGACCACACGGTCAAACGTGTCTCGTCTACCCCAGCTTTAACTCTGACATCATTCTCCTGGCGGAGCTGGAATAAAGTGAAGAAATCACTAAAATCAGTACATCCTGTGACTGTAACCGCATTTCATCGCAGTCCACAGTTTACACCAATCCTATATGGATGAATGGATGAATGGATGGATGGAGGGGCGGACCTTGCCATCCCCAGTATAATGTCAGTTGATTAAACGTGTACACCCCATGAAGCGTATGGACAACCTGACGTTCACACAGAGCTCATTAAAGTGCAGTCATTCTAGCTCGCCATGAATCTGGAGAACTCCCCTTTTCTTCACAACATAACAGCGCTGATTAGGGCACCAGGTTCTCACCATCCTCCACCTCTGCTTTGTCCCTCTGACGCACACCAGCATCGGTGAAAAGAGCGTAACGATGTGGCGAGGTCAAACACAGACCAATACACCACGGGTTAAACGCGGAGTCATATCTCCCCGAGTGTGACCCGTGTACGATAGAAGGCGGTCGCTGTCCCTCAGTCCCCAGGCTTTCCCATCCTGCTCCTCCAGCTGTGCCCTCACTAGGACGGGGATCGATCTCCGCCTGCCTGCCTCGACTCCCATGCCGCAGCCTCTTCATTAGGCCCTGCCTGCATGGAGTGGATGCTCTAATTGGCGAGGGCCACTGAGAGCCAGCATCCCCGTCTGCCTTGCTCTCAGCGAAAGGGTCGCCAGGCATCAGCCGCTCACTCTAATCTTTCCCATTATCCTCTGCTCTTCAGTGGGAGAGGGGGAAAAACAGCCTTCCTGTGGTTTTTTTGTGTTTTGTATGTTACATTTAAAGGTGTTTTTTTTTTTTTTGCCGTACTACGTGTGTAAGTTTGTGCGAGGCCACTGGATAATGTGATAAACAGAACACCATTAGACTCGTCTATGACACTTGTTGACAGCTTACTCTACGAGGACCATGTGAGGAGGATGGAAAAAGAAACTGGCCCGTTTTGTTCCACAGGATGTTTTTCATGTGAACTTGCCTTGCTTTGCACTGCACTTCCTGTTGTGTAAGCCGCTCTGACACAATCATTAACAGCTTTTATAGCAGAGGGGAACATAAATCACACCAATTCTGCTCATCTCCTATCATATTATAATAATAATATATATAATATATAATGTTAATACCGCTCCTCTGGTGATGCAGCACACGTCTCCTGCAATATAGCTCTCATTTCCGCCCGCTTAATCACCGTGATTGAACATTCTAATTTAGAAATTACAGCAATTTACAGTGTGGAAATTCTAATTTTACAATCTTCAGCGAGCTAATAAGGAAATTAAATCTTATTTATGTTGCCTGAGGGATTCATCCATCCAGGGTGCAAACAAATAAAGAGTGCATGGGGGGGAAAAAAAGGATAAACTCTGTGTAAAGTGTTTTCTTTTGGTTTAAAATGTTCTTGTTTTTCAAATTTAGGCTAATATAGGATGGGATAAACCAAGATCCTGGTCCAGGGGATCACTGACTGTCCTGCACGATGTTTCCCTGCTCCGACCCACACACATTCACCTCATCAAGAAGCTGCATAACGAGCCATTCACAAAAACAAACAAGAGACACTTGTTCGCTCTCCCAGGGCTGCGAGAAAAGAATGACGTCATTATTTTCTTGCAGCTTGCTCTTTACACATCATCTAGATTGTTTTTCTTGCATTTCGTAGTATGTGAAGTATGAAATGTCCTGACCAGAACTCACTTTCTTCTTGTTCTTGCAGAACGCTCCTGTCAGAGCGCAGGCCACCAATCATCGGTACCTCTGTAACTAGTCTTTTTTTCTAGGGTAGTTGGCCCTTTTTTACCTCAGGGGTGAGGCATCCCATATTTTATCTGGCCTCTACCCCTTGACCTGTCCAGCATGGGTGACCCACTCCTGGCATAGCTCCTTGAGTCATTGAGGCACGCAAGCCCTCACACCGCTACCAGGTGTGGACTAGACTAGGGCTAAAATACAAAACACATAAATGAACTCAACGAAATGAAGCACATGTTGTTGTCTTATTACTAATGAAGTGAAACACAATAAGGGGGCACAAAGTACATTTTCATTATAAATAATGATAGTGAAGATACACTCGAGCAGAGTTCACTAAACTCTGCTGGATAATTATTGGTCCCTGTGAGTCATCGTTCAGAAGAGTCGATGCCTGTCATTTTAATCAGTCAGCAATAAGAAGAAGAAGTTTCGTTTGACCTTGGCAGAGAAGCCAAGTCTGAAGAGTTGGAAACATCTGCCAAGTTCTAACAAGGAAAGAGTTTGGCGTCAGCTTGTGGAACTATTTTCTACTATAGGTAACTTATAACCCATAGGTCAACTCAGGATGACACCAATATTAAGTGGCGGGCCACATGGAATTGACTGGGGGGCCACTTGTGGCGCGTGGGCCGCAAGTTTGAGACCTCCTTGTCTTTTTTTTCTGCAAGTTGTGTTTGTTTTCCATAATGTGAAGAACCTCACTGATGCTTATAATGAAGTGGGGCCATGAAAAGTGAAATTATTGAATAAAAGATGAATTAATTATGATCTCTGACAAACACCTCATTAGTACTGATGAGGATTTATGTATGTTTTAATTTACTTTGAATCATTTTTCTTCTTTTTTGTTGGTAATTCATTTCATAAATAGAACAAATATAAATGGACATTGACCTGAAAGTCCTTTACTCACCCTGCATTCATATTTCTGCGTCAGCTCTTTGCCACTCTCACTCTCTGCTGTGTTTAAAGTCCTGATCTCTTATATTATGATATTCTAAGGAAATAGGATATAGGGTTCTGTGACATGCACTTATTGTTGATATACTGTATAGGTGGATTTTGTCGCAGTCTGATAACAAACTTTCTTTTTTTTTCCACCATCCAAGTAAAGTGTGTGATTCATCCTTTCTAAAAGTGAATGAATGAGGGGGAAAAAAAGCTCTTCCTATTTTCTCTCTCTCAATGAATTTGAGCCAATCAGCCTCTAATAAGTAACCTGCTCTTGCAAAGGTCAGTGAATTTATGAATAACAGAAACTATGCCAGGTCCAGTTTTTCAGCATCCAGTGCAAACACATATAGAATAAAATGAAAAAAAATAAACATATATATATAATGACAGATTTAAAGGATGTTGAAATTTTGAAGAAAAATAAATAATAGTAATACAATTATTACTCTAATACTCTCATGTTTTTTGATTAAGAATAATAAATATTAGTAATCAAGACCATTTGTGCTGACATACAACAGAAAATTCAATATTTCTCATATGTGAATATTAAACAATGAAAAAGAAATAACAGCGATGTTCATCCACACCAACACACATGCACTAATTCACCTTTTATGAACGTGTTTGGCAGCCGTTCACAAGTCAAGACAATTCTGCTCCACCAGAGAGAGTTCAATAAGGATTTTGCTATAATCCACAGTTAAGATTAAGAACGTGACACTGCCAGGAATGTTCTGATACAGATTATCTCTCAGCAGCAAGTCTGAGTCAATGTTTCCATCTAGTGGAGAGAAATCAGAGCACATGCAGCAGCACTGTAGTCAAGTCCGTTTCATTTATATAGCCCAACATCACAAACACAGTTTGCCTCAAAGGTCAAACAACTGTCCTTCAGCTTAACCTCGAACTATAGCTCCTCATCTTCAAAGATTTGAACCGAAATACCTGCTTTATGTTTACTGGTTTCACTTCTACTCAGCATATTTTTGTCTGACTGTGGTTGGCAAGGCATAAAAACAACTGTCACCACTGACACCACATATGTATTTTATGTTTCCATATACACATTACCTATGTCTACCGATACGCTTTTGAGTTTTTTATTTTCTTCATTTTTTACAACAGTATCCCTCTCTGTTTCTCAGCTTTACCTTTTCACTTTTTCACTTTCCAACTATGACAACTGGCTCTAATCTGAGGTATTCTGTGACTTGACTAACTGATGCTGTGGTTAGGTCATCAAAAGGTCGCACTATGCTAATTATAATTGGAAAGAAATAGTTTGAGCAATATGAGGAAACAAACTATATAATAAAATGCATAAATGTATTTTTCCTGGGTATTTAGGACACAAACCTTTTACAAATAACTACCACAAATATTGTTTAGACCAAGAGATGGAGCAGGGGCTCCCTACTATATATGTGTTGAATAAAATAGTTTTTATATTAAACTGGGCCCTAGTGCCATGTATAAACGTATCTTGTTATTGTGCATCCACTACTAAGCTTTTAAAATAATACATAGGTTCGTGTATTCATGTTTTCACGTGTAAAGTACAGTACAGTGAGTACCTCGTAAATGCCAATATCAATATCAATTGCATTATAATCACGCATCAACTGCCATGCATAAACATACCTGTTATCTTGCAAACAATAAAATATGTTGGAGTCATTTGAATGTGTATTTAAAGACATTTGTGTGAGGTGGACAAATATATATATATAAAAAACTATAATACAATTAATAATGTGGGGACATTCCCTGTTTTAAGATTTGTGGTTTAGACACTAAATACCATACGTTAAAGTGATACTAAAAAGACAAATATCCCAAAACTGAATTAACTTTTTTAATTGAGACGTTGTCATTGAGTAATATTTGGCATTTTTGCACTTATCCTTTAAAATCTTCCCATTATGATCAGAGAGAGATTTTACCATAACAAATGTATTCCTGTGCTAACTTTTCAGTGCAGCCAATCTCTGCGGTCGTTATAAACCTTCATTATTCATTAATTCGTTTATCTATGAGTAATACGCTAATCAAATGTTTTTGAAACACAATACACGTGTATTTAACGAGTGTGGAATTCAACAAGTCGTTGGAATCCGTTTTTCCACATGCGCTTGGCCAGAAATGAAGGTCTTCAGGTTTTTAAACGTTGTAGTGAGGCATCGTGTAGATAAACAATCTTTGGTGAACTTCCCGTTAGGTTACGTCATGACGTCAGACGGAGGAGGGAGCGCGAAGTGAATTGCGTACGGGACTTTAGTTAGTGTTAGTGGTGCTCCTCGCTGTGTGAACGCCTGGCAGCTCCAACAGTTTGCCGTCATCAATGTAAGTGTGCGAGTTATTTTGTGTGCGGCTTTTTTTGTTTGTTTGTGTGTCTGTTTGTTTGTTTGTGTGTTTTATCACCATGTTTATGCGCGCGTGGCATGTGTCGCGTTAGTGTGCCGCTGTAGATTCGAGTCGATGTTGAAATTGCATCGTATTAGCAGCTCAGTACGATGACACATTAACGGGACTGTCAACCTGAGTCAAACGCCACCGCTTCATGTCAGCACTTTGAAGCCTTCACGCATCGTTTCATGTCCATTAATTCATTTGTTCCCGAATAGCGTTACGTAATGCGTACGCCAACGTTGGAAATTAAGAAATGTTTTATGCGTTTAGCCTGAGATACGTAAATAAACCCAAGGGTTTCATACAAACGCAATAAAAGTTGAAAACAGTTAGTTTTGTGCAGTTAAACTTATCTGAGGTAAAACATTCAACGCTGTATATAAATGATCGATTAATACTAAGTGCTATAACAATTCTAGTTGTTTTTTTGTTTTGTTTTTTTAGAGTTTTCTGATTTTTCAGCTACTTAAAAGTGAATATTTTCAGGTTGCATTGCTCGATTTTACAAAGAAATCATTAAAACTGAATACTTTTGTTTGTGGACAAAACTAAGACATTTGAAAACATCATCGTTTGAAATTACTAATAAAGATTTTTAAACATTTTCTAGAACAAATGAATACTCCATTATTTGATTATGAAAACAATTGTTAGTTGCACCTCTAATATAAATATACATGTGGAAGTTTTCTATGTATATTGCTATTTAAGACATTTATATTGCGATAATTGACATTTTCCCTGCCCCAATTGTAAGGGATCGATATTACTGATATTAATACCAATACTGCTCTGTGATACCGATTGTTATTGATAATATCAATAATACTACTTTATAATTTGGTTCAAAACACATTAAAAGGGAAAGTAGTTTGTTACCTGCTTACACTTTGATTAACTTTTTCTTTTAATGAAGGTTATGGCCCAAGGAAGAAATGATTAATAGTTTTTGACATTTTCATTAATGATAAAGTTATATATCATACGTCATATACTGTAGGTCTATCTTACAGTTTAGTTTTCAAGATCTGGACCTGAAGTGGCCTTGGTGGAGATTCTCACCCTCCGAGTGCTTTTTCTTCTAAATAAAAAGTTCTTAAAAGTGATTTCAACGGTATCTGTCAGATCCACGAGGCTGTAAACAGGTACCAAGGATGTGTTTGCACCACATTTAGCAAAATAAGCCCCAAACTTTAGAGCACTTGTTCATAATGATGTCTAGAGAGTTAACCACATGGGGAAAATCAGAAAAAGCGAGCAAAGTTAGAACATAAAGATTCATCACAGCTCAAACTTATGACTATTGAGGACCAGTTTTTCAAAACTCATCCCCAGTAGTTATACAACAGGTTCAGGTTGTTGCCATAATGTTACAGTCAGAAATAGGACTATTGATCGATGTTGATCGTGCTCCTCAAACCTCAAAACCATGATGTCCTCAGATGTCTTCTTCTGTCCCCACACAAGATGTTTAGTTTACTTCAACTTAAAAGTTACACTGCACATACTTGGGCTTTGGCTTCCTGTTAATTCATACATTCTTTATGACGACGGTGCCGTATTAATGCGTGTTATGATATTAGCCGTGGCCTCTGCCATTCTCCTGCAACCTACGCAGGTTTTTGATCAAGCCCCAGCGGGGGTTTATTTTAGTCTCAAGTCAAGTGGCTAATGCAATCTTATAGGCTTAAGACATTTAATGGCCTGGAAAGGATGGCAGTCTGCATCCTCATCACATCTGATGCACAGAGGTGCATGTTTTTTTTCCCCTCTCTGCAACATATTATTATCAGTGTCTGGGAGACAGAGACACACACACACACACAGCACAGGGTGAAGCAGAGTGTACAGTGTGCCAAGGAAGCATTTAAGGGATTACAGTTTCCATCTCACTTTTTTCTCCTCTTTGTTGTAGACCTGTGAGCCTGATGTAGCACACATCATCTCCTCTGCAATGAAGGGAATCTGCTCCAGTGTCATGATTTCAGACTAAAGGTTAGTGTTTTTTTTTTTATCCTCTTACTCGACTCATTCATGTTTCCATCTGTCATCTCCACTCATATTTGTATATAAAACCTGGATTTGAGAGCGCACTGCTGCTTTTACAGTAAGTACACACATGTCGAGGGGGCTTTAAGGTCCGGTATGACATGATACAGCATATTCTGCTAAGTGGCTGAGAGCTCGGCTGCCCCTCCGGGGCAATGCTAACGCAGCCATTCATGTTTCACTGTGATAGTCAGACCACCAGGATGACGCTGCCCTCCTCCTCTTCCTCCTCCTCCTCCTCCTCCTGCTCCTCCTGCTGCTGCACTCACGTTGTTTCTGCTCTGTTTGGAGCAGAGCTCAGAATTCAGATGACTCTGTATGTGTTTATATGTCTTTGGGTTGTCACTTTTTGCCCCTAGTAAGTAAGTTTGAACTAATATTACGTGACACATTACTGCTGCAAAGATATTTCCTCACCCGCACACACACACACAAACGTGATGACATTATTTATTATAACACTCACCATTTGTCACGCGTGGTTGAACACTTGTTGCCTAGTGTTCCCTCTTCGCCGCCTCTCTCTCGGGTGGAGCTGAAGAAGCAGCAGAAGGAGTTGTAGAACCTTCCACGTGTTGCTTTGGTGTTGTGATTGTCCATTCAGGGGGACGGTTTAACGTGTGGTCTCCATATTCGAATTAAAAGATTTCAGCAGACTTCTCTGTTAAATACTGAGACTTTTGACATTTCCTTTGCTAAATGTTGGCGATGAACTAACTTCGGCATTTTTTCGGTTTGATTCTTGTGTCGGACGTCGAGCTCATGACTCTTCCAGTGACGACACTCTCTGACCAATCAGTGACCAGCAGTCTGTCTGTCTGTCAGTCTGTCTGACATCTAAAAAAAGTACCAGGTATGAGGTACTATCCTTAATGAGAAAGCAAAAAACAAAAAAGAGTTGAGCTTGTGCCGTGTCGTGCTGGAACTGTGTAGTGGAAAAGCACCAAAAATTGATCCAAGGCTGTGCTCACAGCGCCCTCTGTTGGTCAAATAGTGCTAATTGTAGTAGGTTTTAGGCTGTATCGTTTCAAACTCGTGTAGTTTGAACCCTCAAATTCAAACGGATATCAGAACTTCAGATAAAAAGTGACAGCCCTAGTGTGTACATATAGTGTGTGTGTGTGTGTGTCTGCTTGTGTGCATTATATACCAACACACTTGGTAGTTTCTAATAAGCATTCCATGTGTTGATGATTTGCATTCATGCTTTGGCTGTCGTTGGTGCTTATTATTGGTGCTGATTTGTGAGCCGTGTGATTAATGACCAGAAATGGATTTGACAGATGAAGACAAGACAAGTGGACTGTAGATAAAATCCCACACATGATGTGGTTTTATTTATTTATTTGACACATGTGCAAGGATTCTTAAAGACATTTTGACAGAGAAGAAAGTTGGATCACAAGATAAACCCAGTGTTGATAGGTTTTAAGGTGGTATTTGGGGTTGTTTGAAGTTTGGGTCTATTATTGAGTGACTGAGTGAGCCTCTAGTGCCTAGCAGGTCAACACACTAACATGTGATGACGTAGCTGCCGTTAACTGTGTAACTTGCCTCACTCACAACAAGGGAATTTCCTTTTGTTGAAAGCATTGTGAATGAGGGTAATCAGTTCAATTCATTTCACATTTAAGACTTGAAAAATGCCAACATACACTACAAGTGATTTAACTGTTTTTTCTCTTTTGATTTCATTGGAAAATATATATTTTATCTAGGGCAACAACGATTATTCGATTAATTAAATGTCTAACTATTTTGATTTGATTTTGAGTTTTCTGCTTCTTAAATGTGAATATTCTCTGGTTTCTTTGCTAATAACAACAAAAAGAAATTAGAACTGAATAATTTTGCTTTGTGGACAAAACAAGACATTCGAGAACAGCATCATTTCCAGCGCTGATCGACATTTTTCAACATTTTCTTACATTTTGTGGACCAAACAAGTACATGACATTAAGAAATCCGAATTATTGTCTTAGTCCGACTAGTCTTAGTCCGACTACTCACACCACACAACCTGATCAAAATGGAAACAGATATTCACCATTTTTACACCTAATCAGACAGTGAAAAGGGGATATTGTGTTTTAGCTAAGCTGAGAAATGGTTTTGTTAAAAACTGGACATTGTACAGATCGTAAAGTGGTGCCTTCCGATATTTTGCTTTTGCTGGAAGTTTTTTTCGTATGTTAACGGAAACAAGTCGGACAAAGTGAGAATAGACTTTCAACTCAGGACTTTATCACCAGCACCCCCGTTAACAGGGTTTGGATATGATGGGATTAAGTCGTTATCACTGAATCACAGCGATGTGTGATGGCACCAAATGTCTCCTCTTTCAAATTCGGTGGTTGCCAAGGAGTGTGTGATGTCATCTCCTAATGATCCTTGTCTGATCTCTGTCTGAGTCAGAGTTTACTGTACGTGGTCGCAAATCGTACAGATGTGCCCTGTGTTCTTTGAAGCAGAGATCCAGTCATGGCTTAAAAGGAAGCGGTGTTTCTCAGAGAGGAAACAGTTTTTTCCTTTCACTCTCTGTCTCACTCTCTCGTACCCTCTCTGTCACCTTCTTCCTTTTGCATTAGCCTTTTTTTTTTTCTTCCCACATTTTAAAAACCTCACTCACAAAGTAGCTGAGGTGTCATAGTAGGTGTCACATCGCTTTCATTTCACACATCACGCAATCACACGTTCATCAACACTCACAAATGTTCGTGTGCACCATCATTTCTGCTTTTTTCCATAACGCATATGTGGACGCATTTGTTTCTTTTCCTCTCTGGTCGTCCTCACTCCCACACTTATGAAGGTGAAATTCCTCACTAAAGGCTGTGGTTTCTAGTGGCAACGTGTTGCCTGCTTCGCTCTGATCCTTTCCTGTTTGAAGACGGAGGCAGAAGGAAAAAAAAAGGCAGCGGGTCACACAGTGTTTGCCAGAGTTTGCAATTTTAAAACGTACTTGTACACTATTACTAGTGTACAATTCCATCAGTGTGCTTCACTGGTGAATCTAAGCTTAATAAGCACTTAGGACAAGATAAAACATTTACACTAGTATGGAAATTGAGTGCCAGCAGTCTCTCCACATATTGTCAGTGTTCAGGAAATGGGAATTTAAGCAGTCCCAACTTAACATCCTGTGAGTCAGCGCTTGTGGACTGACAGATGCGTAAACTAGGCATTCCATAAATGAATCTGCCCGTCATATTTGAATGAAGCTAAAAGAAACATTAATGCAGCACTCACCTGCGCCAAAGAACTGTCACTCTAACAGATGGAGGGGAAGCCAGCAATGTCACATGTGCTATATTATCTGAAAAGACCTACAAGGGAATTTTGGGAGGTCTGGAAAATATCGACTTCCTGTGTGAACCAGGACGTCAGATTTTTGTCCCCAGCATTTCCCACCATTTAACATTGGACTTGAAATCACCTCCGATAATGAACAACATAATCGCAAACGCTGCAATTTAATCATTACATTTTTGTTGTTATATTGTTATATGCCAGTTTAAAAGAAATCAATGCTCAAGATATGAATTGTATATTGTGATGGTTTGTTTTGAGCTTGTGTGTTTTTAAAGTGAGAGTTTGACTTTCTCCCCCAAATTTTGGAAACAGTATGACAGCTGTTGTTTTCTAATTTCTAAAATATACAGTATGTAAGTTCTCATCTTTGCGTTGGAGCATAGACGTTGATATTTTTCATGGCATCTAATGTGATAATGATCCGTCTTGTTTCTAAGTCTGTGACATTGTAAAGAAAAGTGGCTTGAATTGAAACGTTATAGCACAACTCAAATTGCAATATATGCTAGAAAATGATAATTAGATATTTCTAACTTTCACGGTTAGGGATACTCCGTATCGGTATCAGTTCGATTCTTGTCAAAATTACTGGATTCGGGCCGATTAAAAATGTCCAAAATTCCTTTATATATCGCGTGCTTCACTGTGCACATTGTAAGATTGTAAAAAAGTAAATAAAAATCAGTAACGGCATTTTAGCTGAGCCACGTTGTGCGTGTGTGTCTTTATGGGAGAAGAATATTTGTTACACTGGGAGAATGATATGTTTTTATGACTCAGCACAAATCAGTTGTTGACCGCTTCATAGTTTTTAAAACGTCTGTAACGTCGGTAGCGGCAGATACTTGAGTTTGTGATATTTGTGCCGTCTACTACACAGCATTTCTGTTAAATTGATCACAGTTGTGGTGGAGGTGTTGCATACACGTTGTTGCATACATGTGCGTCGTACAGTCTTTTATTATATTATATGGACATTTCACAATCCGTCACATTTCACTTTGTTTGCACTTTGGGTGGCAGCCTTCAGCGGAGGGGGGTTCTGAGGGTCACGAAGGAAGGAATATTATGTTTCGTCTTAAATCTTCTCCCACTTGATATTGTTGAGCCGCGGGCTACGTGCTGAACCCAATATCACGCTCGTACAGTAGTAAAAGCTCCAAGACCAGTGAGCCACAATTAACCCTCTCAAGTGAGTCAGAGTAAGTGTCTGGTTACCTGAGCCCCGATATCTAAACGGAAGAGTTATTCAAGTGGGCCAACAATGTGCTTGATTTTTTTTATATCTTACGCCAAGTGGCTGAGACAGATGCCCTCGCTGTGGCCTGCTTACCTGGCGCATTTCTGTCCCGAGTCGCACTGACCCTGGGACACATTCCCTTTCCCGTTGCATATGGCCGTGCGCCTTTAACACTATCTGTGGTATGAGATTTCAGCTGGTGTGTAGGTGGTTTCCAGCCTGTTGACAGTCGCCGATGCTCTGCCAGTGAGGGTGGAATATGAGCCGCGTTGGCCCAGTCAGGAGCCCGGCCACTGTTAAACACCCATTAGGTTAATACGTGAAGGCCACTTTGCACGTCTTCAGAGTATATTCTGTTCACTTGTCCCGTTCGAGGGGCAACCGTCTACAACTCTAGGTGTAAACAGCCAAAGAATCAGATCCTCGGGACACGGCATATGAGACACATTAGGCCGGCACTCACTGCGCTGTGTTGTAGTAGTTGTAGTCAACATAGACCAGTGTCAGTTCCGCGCACAAGGTGAATAATTCACGAGGCGACCCGCGGTGGCGTTGAGCACAGATGCGGCGGTGTCATTTTTAAACAAGGCTTCCTCGGTACGCGTGAAGACTCAAATCACTCACAGTCTGTCCTCACTTACGCTGAACAATACATGTGATTTAGAAACTGCAGTTTCCCATTTTGTTTTAGGTGAGTCACACTTACAACACACTCACTTTACCACCCACTGTCCCTGTGCAATGGTGTGCGTATGCATATTTTATAACTTTTAGTCACTTTTGTTGCTTTTCTCAACAATTTGGGTGACACTGGAAGCGTTTGCAGATGTGGTGGTGGTGTTGCCTAAGAGATAAGAATAAAAGGAATAAAAGACTATGGCTGCATGGTTTAGGGAAGAAAAGTACTTTATATTGTAGTATTGTGATTATTGTGCACCATGTTGCAATTATGGTATAATAAACAGATTGTATTTTGAGTGCTTTGTTATGAAAGAAAATGCATAGGAATTGCAGATTACTGGTAACTTCATACAAACATCAACTCATAAGGAAATTAAGATATTGCACGGTACTATATTTAATCACTAGGATGCAACAAGAAAATGATGTAGCAGGAAATCAGTATCAACATATGAAGTGAGAAAAAAAGCCTAATTTGGACATCAAGTCAGTACCAAATGGACTTCCTGTGTTTTTAATGAGAATCTAAACAGGCTTACTTCTGAGTAAAGAGCTGACACTGTGTCCGCAGACTGAGCTGTGAGGTTTGTAGTCAATTAACATTTAATTGGACATAAATAATGCAGCGTTTGACAGCCAGCCCCCACATTTTTATTTCATTAAACGGCAGCTTTTTGTGGTTGTATGTACTTGCACAGTATCTCAATTTACTTTGTTATTTATATTTCTAGCAACTTTTACTTTTACTCTAACTGAGTTGATATCATGGGCTGTATTTATATAGAGCCTTTCTAGTCTTGATCAACTGTTTTACACTACAGTTTTCACACCCAATCACACGCTGCAACACGTCTTGCTCAAGGACACATATAGACTAGCATTTGAACCCACAACCTTCCAGTTGAAACATATATTGCCCTACCACTGAGCCACCATGGCTCAATCCTTTTTTTTAATACTGTAACTTCTAAAACTTCTAAAGTACATTTTATATCAGAAAATTACTATTGATACTTAAGTATAGTAAATGTCATTTACTTTAAGACTTTTATTTAAGTAAAAAGTCATTTTCTGGTAAGATACTTATACTCAAGTATCCCTTCGAGGTACTTTATACTAGACTGCATTCATGCATCACTTTCACACAGAAACCAGGTGTTCCAAGTCTTTTTGGCTAATTTACAAGCAAAGAGAATCTTGTATGTTGCTTTTAAACCAGTCCAAGTCCAACACGGGTTATGTCACTCACAGATGAGTAAATGATTAAGTGTCTTCTGGTTTGTCCTGTTCCTGGAAAGCTGAGGGCAGCATTTGGCGGCAGGGCCCGCCACTGTCAGTGAACTACCTGCCATTCACCTCCGGTTAGACACAATCTCATCTCAACTCATCTCACATGAGCGCTGGAAACATCTGATCCATCCCAGCAGCCTCTTTCACGCCCTCTGCAAGCGTCTGCGTTCACCGTGTTTCTCACTTCGCTCTCCGATACAAAGAGTCCTCTCTTATCACCCTCGCTGCAGCGCGCCCAAGTCGTCTCCTGCACTGTCACGACTGATACAACCGTGCTGTTCTCTGACTGCCCCCAACACACGCAAATACAATAACAATTGTTCCCGTTTCCTGCCCGTGCTGTCATTACGCAGCTGTTGAATGAGATATTGTCCATTTTCCATCAGTCAAAGACCGCACACACACACACAGACACACATTTTGATGTATTTATGTACATGTATGTACATTTCCGCACGTCACTCTTGTTCTTTCTTGTTCTCTCTCTCTCTCGCTCTCTCTCTCTTTCGGACACAAACACACGTTGGTCTCTCACACAAACGTTTGCTGCCAGAACTCTCTGGCCTAATTCCCCCCTCTTATTGATGTGTGTCTGTCAGTGAAAGAGGCGCAGCACAAAGAGCAGTGATGGGCCAGTGTGTGGCTCCGACGGAACAAAGGGCCGTCTATTCCGCGCCAGCTCTCAGACCCTTCTGGAAACACTGCATAGGCTTGTTCAAGCTATGGCCATATTTTGAATGAGCCCACTGTATGTTCAGCAGTGAACAACATGGCTGCTTCAGTGTCAAAGAGCACGGGCCAGATTGACCTGCACTTGTGTTGGCTATTCCCCAGTGTGCGACTATGAATTAAAAGGGGTTTGTTAAGAAGAAATTAAACAACCTTTGTAAGTACTCTTTACACACAAAAGCTGTGAAACTCTGTGCGGCGCTGCTGAGACATAATTACTCTCACATTATGTTAAATTGTCGGCCGCTATCGGAGCTCACGATTTGAACTCTGCGCTTTAATCTCCTTTTTAAATAATGACATGTCATCTTCCTCCTCATTCAATAATAATAATAATAATAATGGATGTGATTTTAGAACATTTTGTGCCACATCTTCATCAATATACTCTTTATGCCTGAATGAAGCTGCAGCTGATGAATATCCAGACTGATAAAGTGAACATTTGCTGTTAGTTTGTACAGTGCTCATTTGTTTGATCTATCTTGTTATTTCACATTTGTCGCTTTGTTGCAAAGTGGCAAATTGTTCAAGGTGTGAGTTGGTTGTTGTTTTTTCTTCTTCTGCTGGTACCAGAGCTTTCACCAGCTCTCTGGGTCAGCTGCACAAAGACAGTGTGACAGCAGGACTGGACAACTGACTGGAATGAGCTATGAGTTATAGACAATGAATAGTGTGTGTGTGTGTGTGTGTGTGTACTTCTTTCTTTGTGAGGAGGAGCATAGATAAGTCTGCAGTATGGCCCAAAATGCTCTCACTATTATAATAATAATAAAAAAAACTTCTTCAACAGATATTTATAATGATATTGGATATTAAAACTGTTTTCATATATGAATCCTTTCACCAAGAGGTGATGTTTTCCCACCTGTGTCTGTTTGTGTGTGTGTTTGTTCACTTGCAGGATCATGAGAGAGAGAGAGAGAGAGAGAGAAAAACCTAGTAAACAGATTTCACAAAACTCAGTGGGATGAATAACCCATTTAGTTTTGGTGCTAATCTGGATTCTGGCCTGAGCAGATTCAGTAATTAGCTTAGACAGTGTTTCCCCGAGATTTTCCTCCCTGGAGAGTTTCAGCAAAGAGTTGTGTTTTTGTTCACGTTTGTGTGAAGCGATGCAGCTAAACACTTTAATGTTGACCTTTTAAAAGAGAGCTCCTCTATTTCTACGGCTGCAAGTGAACATTTATTTGTATAATACATTAATTGGTCCTTTATTTTCTCGATCAATCGATTGATGTTGGGTCCATAAAAGGTCAGAAATTCAGTTGTAATGATTTCTCCGTTATATGGAGCAAACAAACAAAAGAATACTTGAGTCTGTTGCTGTGACATGAACACTGTTAAATCAGTTTTGGATCAGAACAGGACAGGTGTAATTCCGAGACCCATCTGGTGTTTTTGCGTCATCTATTCATCAAGTCAGAATGACAAGCCGTGCCCAAATTGAACAAAGTGGTGACTCTCACACAGACACATGCGTCCACTCCAGGTCTGACAGTGCGGCTTTGTCTTCTAAAGGCTCCTGAAAGAGGATTTAGTTTTGAGTATAAAACCCACAGACAATCAAGAATATCATCAAATCCAGCTCTGGGATCAGCGAAGGGATGAAGGAGGGGGATTTACAGCCTCACGGGGAGCGGAGCGAGGGTATGAGTCGGGTCAGGAGAGCGTTTCAGGTTCATTTTCAGCCGCAGGTCAAGTTTACTTTGACCACCTCTCGCCAGCCCCAGAGTAACCGCACGGTGCACAGTCTGGCACTTTCTCACTGTTAGGTAAATGTGCCGGTTCATGTGTGTGTGTGTGCATGCGTTAATGACTAAAAAATACAGTCATATCCTACAGATTTGAATTCATTTACACAACATAATTTGACAAAAGGGCAGAAATAAAATGATTGTTTATTAGTAAATTGAGTTAAAGTTGATTTCTGTAGCACATTTGAACATACAACATCTGTTATAAACACATCAGTGTAAGCTGCCCTGAATCTGCTTATGGAAAAAAAGAATGGATTAGACAACATCAGACTTCATCAGACAGCAGCATGTGAAGAAAGTAAATGCTTATAGTGAACTGCGAGTGGTATCATGTTTATTCTGTCGTCCCTCTGTCTCTGAACCACACGTGAAATTGAGTATGAGTATGTGGCGTGTAGAGCTGAAACAATTAATCGATTAATCAGTTTGAAGCTTTTTTCATGATTAAAATAAGATTTCTGATTGTTTTAGCTTCTTAAATGTGAACATTTTCTTTGTTTCTTTGCTCCACGTGACAAAGAAATCATTAAAACTCAATCATTTTGGTTTGTGGACAAAACAAAACCTTGTTTTGCAGCGCTAGTGATGTGAATAAAGCCAGTCACTGCTTAAAGAATCCATTCCAGTGTGTGTGTGCGAGCCTGTCTGCTCAACTTTGCTCTTCTTTATGACCCCGACAGTGCAGCTGAAGGAATATATGGGGTTTCTCAAAGACAGAAAGGATAATTCCATAGTCGAGCTGGGTCCTACTGCACAGGGAGGAGTCGAGATTCCTTCTGAAAAATCAGCTTAGCAAAGTGTGCATCGCTGAAAACTAAGGTTGCTGCTTTGTACTAACGCTGCACTGAGGATACACAGTAAATTCTCTGTGGGCAGCAACTCAGTCCTCTGTAGAATTTGAAGCGTCCTGCACTTTGAGGATGTGTCTTTGACTTTGAGAAACACCCTTGGCTTGAACCTCTCGTCCCCAGGCTCTGGATGTTCCTGCCTCACTTGTTTTTGCTGCTCCCAGTGGGAGCAGAGCGACGATGATGATGCTGCTGCTGCTGGGAGCACCAAGCGCCAAGGAGGTTCCGTCTTAAAGGCGACGGCACTGTATTTTATCAGGTGTTTACTCGCTTTGTGTTTCATTGAGAGCAGAAACCCTCTTGTCTCTTGAAACACACTGTCATCATCACACATGTTAAATATACCTGCGCTGTTCATTATTGCCACCACAGCTCGCAGTCAAAGTAATCGTTGTAGTTTGACATGACTTTTACAAGGAGATGAAGACTGAAGTTTCCTTGTTTTTCTTCTCCCTCTCTCCCTCTCAGGTAAACCACAAGAGTGAGTCACACAAGGCTGGCAGACATCCGTGCTGATGGTATGTGGGTTTTTCTGATACTGATGTGAGTCATTCATTATTCTCTCATTCCCTCTCTCCCTCTCTCCTCTATTCTTTTCTGCATCCTTTCCCTCAGCCTCTTGTGCCTTTTGGCTATGCCCCCCCCCCTCCAGGATGTTGTGTCATTTCTCAGCCTGCATGTACCTGCTTTTACTTCTGGACTCTTTGTTTCATCTTGTGAGTGATAACTGATACCTGCTGGTCACTGTACAGAATATAAAGCTAGAGTCTGATTACTGGGCGCTCTCACAAAATTATAATATAAGGATGGCTGGATATCACTTTTATGTCTCCAATGTCAATAATACAACCTTATATAACAATTCAAAGGGTACCGCTGCGTAGTAGCTGATGACATGACTGATGACTTATGCAGCCTACGAATCAGTGCCTGCGTCGTCCCGTCTGCAGTTGAGCTCATTAGATCCATGTCAAACTGTTAGATTTAAAAGTCATACTATAGCATGTCGTCCAGTAATTGACAAAAAAGTCATACTATAGCATGTATAATAATAATAATGATAATAGTAATAATAATAATAACAACAGCAACAACATTTGTGCTGATGCTCGTTGTCTTAGTGGTCAGAGCTGTTAACTTGCAGCAAAAAGGCCCAGGTGTGCGACCCCGTCTGCGTCGAGTGTGCAAAAACATGCAGGTCAGGAGTGAATGGTTGTTTGTCCCTGCGATGGACTGGCGACCTGCCAAGGGTGTCTCCAGTGACCCCGCGACCTTCGTGCGGAGGATAAAGCGTTAGACAATTAATTAAAACAATTGGTGCTGTTGGTTTCATTTTGGATTTTACTGTTCTCATTTACCGATGTTTCAGACTGACACTGAGTATTCCATCGCTCACCCCCAATGAAAATTGTGATTTATTATCAGCAGCTCTAGGTTTCATTCCAGCCTCTCATGTCCATCTTCTCTCTCTGTGTACTAGACCAGCGTGGCCACTTGTTCCTGAATGAGAGATGCATGCTCCCTCTTTGGATTCATCCCCCTGACCACTACAGAGCCCGTCAAACCCTCCTGTCCTATCCCCCACTCCCACTGCTCCCCACTATACTGTGTCCTTGTCCTCTTTCCTCCACTGTTATAGTCTAGTTGAGATTAGGGCTGAACAACTAATCGTTTTCAAATTCCTTTGGCTGCAGTTTAATGGTTCAATATTTGATTGTTCTATATTCTTAGCAAATAAAAAAAAAGGTAATACATTAAAAACAACATCATATCCTTGACTCCCCAACCTTGGTCCAGTGTGTAGAATTTAGGGGGATCAATAAACAAAAATTGAATAAAAAAATTTACTCACTTACTTACTTTCCCATGCTATGTTGTACCATATTTCATTGGGTTACAAAAAGCAACTCGATAAATCCTACACACTAGTCCTTTAATGTTTTGGGGGTGTTGTGTTCTAATGCGCCATCATATTTTCAATTTATTACACAATGAATATTGAACTTAAATTGCAAATAGCAATTGCAATTCCTCGATATTTCCCCACATCGTTCAGCCCTAGGTGAGATCTTCTGCATGTCTAACTGATAGCAGACTCATTTCACTCCCTGGTTGTCATGAGAGGTCATCAGGGCCACTTGCAGCAGGGGGGCGACATGCACAGTGAGACAGAGGAAGTGGGTCCCAGTTCAGGTCATGGAGGGTCACAGAGGCGAGGGTTGCAGAAGGCCTTCTCCCAGTCAGAACGCCTCTCTTTCAGTAAAATGAGCCGCAACACCAGGGAGAGCATGGGGGTTCTTGGCCAGGGTTTGAAACAGCTGTTCCGCCAGCAGCGTAAACACCTCTCTCACTCCGCCGTCCCCTCCTCATCTTCCTCCTCGTCTTCCTCCGTAGTGTCAGCAGGCGACACCTCCCCCTCTGCCCCCGAGGATGCCGTTGGGTCCCGCTGTCCTGACTCTGACCGCCTCTCTGCTCCTGTGGTTCCCTCTGCAGCTGGCCACAGCTCGGCGGCTGCAGGCATGATGAGGCGCGGGACCAGCCTGCAGAGCCGGCGCAGTAAGGGGTCGGGATCTGGGAGCGGAGACCGCGATCCCCTCCTGAAAGGTAGCCCACAGGCCCCGCGCCGCCGCTATACCACTGATCCACAGCAGTATATTAGCCGCCCACGCTCCTCTTCCACGACCGACACCACCACCGTCAGCAGCCCTGTCCCCGTTAATGCCGGCAGTGATGTGGTGCTGTCATCAGGGTACCAGTCCACCGAGGAGACGGACAGGGTGAGTAAAAGTTTATTTGATGAAGTTTTGTTTTGTTTAATTACCTGTTCATTATATATTTAGCGTATAGGTTATGCTTTATTGGAGAGGTAGACGATGAGTCTTTTTTTTTTAACATGTTGGCCAAAGGATTCCTTGATTTTGTAAGATTGGCATCAGCATCGGCCAAAGAAAAACCCACTTCAGTCAATTCTAAAAATGTGTATCAGATTGGATCAAATCAGTGCCGTCTTGGCCTCTTCCATTTGACAGACGGCTTCAGCTGCTTGTTTGAACAAGGCAAGGTGCTAGTTTTAAGTTCAGGTGCACTTTTATTCGAAAAGTGCCGTTTGGAATTATTTTGCATACGTGGCAAACTATCAGAGAAAAGCCGAGAATGTGATAAGACCACATGCAAACGGTGGTTACAAAGACATAAGTGTCTGTTGTAGTGAAAATAAGATTAAGTTTGATACGATTGATTTGCCACCGCTTCTCAGTGACTCTTGTCAGGCTTTGTTTGTCAGTGAACAAGTCAAGACATTCACTCAGAGGCTGAGGTTCACTTTACCACTGATGCAACATTCCCTGCTGTTTGGGCCAAGAGATCAGACTTTTACTGCCTGTCTGCCTGTCTGTCTGTCTGTCATCATTACCTCAGTCTGTTTGTTCAGAACTCAATACTGATCGAGCAATGTCACATTTATATGGAATATGATAATTCAGTATCGGGCAATCTTATCCTGAGAAGCTATGGCCATTATAGTTTGACTTGTTGGTGTTTTTAGGTGTAGTGTTGCTGTATGAAGCTGCAGCTTAATCTGAATTGTGTGAGCTGATAATTTGACTGAATGGTTTGAATGTAGCGGACATTTGTTTATATTTAAAGCTGCACACTGTGGCTTTAACGTGGTCAGCACTAGTTTCTGTAATCATTCCTCCCGTTTATATCAGCCACTGAAACATGCCCTCATATCATGCTTCCAGTTATTATGAAAAACTTTATAGTTATTTTTGATTTTTTTTTTTTTAAACTGCACCTCTTAAAACATAGATTGTGGATCTTTCACTCTGTGGTTTTCCAACTGGACATAATTAAGACAATAAATGATCACATGAGCCCCTGACAGACTGGAACATTTTTACTACTTTTCCTCACATTTCTGGAGTTTAAAAAAATAAAATAAAAAATCCTTATTTTTATAATCTGCTGTGTAGTTGAGTGACTTACTGCTGTGCCTTTTGTTCCGCAGTGATCCAGAACAGATTAGCCGTGTGTGGGGCAGTATACCATGCTGCAGTTTGATGTGTCTGCCACCAGAGGTCGCTGTCAGATCAGCGAACCTGCTGGGAGCAGCAGAGGCGCTGGGCTTGGTTCATGTGGAGGTTGTGTTTGCGTTACGACGAGCACATGTCTGTGGTCGACGAGCCTCATCCTCAAGGTTGATGTAATGAGCCATTTATAAACCATTGACTCTGAATCGGTGTGAATGTGAGTCATGGTTCAACATCTGTCAGTCCAGCAAAATAAATATAAATAAATAAATATAGACATTATTGTATTCATTAGTCATGTTTGAATGACCTCACCTGTTATAAGATGAACCAGGAGACACTATAACCTGTCACAGTCTTGTCTTTATACAGGAACACAGCGGGTCGTCTAGTCAGTCGGAATTTTCTACCTAGACCCCTGTGCCTGTCTTCTGTTGCTATAGTAACCTGTGTTTGACCTTGGAGGTGTGTAGTTGCCTGCTGTTAGTGGAGGTTGAGGGTTGGATAGTTTGTCTGAATTAAATTAACTCTTTCTTTCTTTCTTTCTCTTTTCCTTCCTTCCTTTCTTCCTTCCTGCCTTCACCCCCCCTTGCTGTATTCTTCCTCTTTCCCTCCCACTCACTGGAGAGTTAGTATAGAAGATCAGCTGCTCCCTCCTCCTCTCCCATCTTCCCTCCTCCTCCTCCTCCCCCTCCTCCCTTTCTCACCCCACCCTTTGCCCTACTGACAGGAAGCAGGAGGCAACCTTGGTGTGTCCTATATGAGTTAGAGCTGAGCACTAGTGGTGTGTGAGTGTTATCAGTGGTGCTATCAGAAGAGGATGTGTGTGTGTGTGTGTGTGTGAGGAAATCATCTGTGCACTGTGACTGACTCTGTGTGTGTGTGTGTGTGTGTGTGTGAGCTCAGGAGATCAGTGTGTGAATATCAGCAGAGGGCAACACCTCTCCTTGTTTGTGTTTGTACAGTAGAGGCGAGCGAGCATGGAGTAGAAATGTGTGTGCACATGGCTGTTTGGTGAGCAGGGCAGTGTGTGTGTGTGTGGATGACAGAATGTGAGCGGTGTGTACTTTCTTTGGAGGGATATGAGTGGGGAGGAGTAGAAAAGGGGGGTCCAGCTGTGGGTCTGACTCTCAGTCAGTCAGGATGGTGCAGCGCTTCAGTCTCCGTAGACAGTACTCCAAGGTAAAGCTGTGTCTTTTCATCACCATACTTTTCTCAAATGTCTGCAAATACGATGCTTTTGCATATTCTTTTCTTTCTCTGTCCGGCAGCTACTTGGTATCATGCCACGTGTGTGTTTATGGCTGCTCGATTACGATGCGTTGATTGCTCCTTCTCTTGCTCTCTTGCTTGTTTAAAATTGGCTCTGTCGTCATGCTCTGATACGGCGGACTGAGCTGCTGCTTGACAACTGGGGAGAAAGAAAGGCGAGAAGCATTTTACCCATTCTGTCGGTAAAAACAATGAAAATGCTTTACAGGAAAAACTGCAAACTTAAAAACAGCAAAGGAAGGGAAAAAGTTCGAGTGATGCAAGGTGAAATGAAACCTTATCACACACTAATGTCAATAAAATCACGATAATAATGATAAAATAATACATTACACTGGAGATAATAGTTAAGGTAGGTCAATACTGTAACTAAGCAGTCAGTCTTTATCTCAACTCTTGTTAAACAATAACTATCCGATCAATCAGAGCCGTCACTTCAGGATGTTATTAGTAAATATTATCAGTAATATATGGATTATTACTGACTGGGGAGCATTTATGACTCATTTGGAATCGCAGGCTACGTAAACGGGCTCTACATTGGATTCATGTGTCCCCTGGTGCTAGTTTGTAATAAAGTGAGTGAAGGAAGAAAAACTGATCTGCTGCTGCTGCTGCTGCTGCTGCTGCTGATGATGATGATGATGATGATGCTGCTGCTGCTGCTGCTGCTGCTCAGCCTGTGGGATTCATTACAATTAACTGCTGATTAACTGATTAATTGACTGACTGACTACACCCTCCGTATTCATCTTTAGTGCTGTGTGTTGGAGCTGGTGATGAAGCATCAACACGTGCAGCATTGCACAGATGTACATACATGAAACGCAGTCTTACTTTCAGACTATAGAGGTTTTGAATCCAGACGGAGGAGTGTGGTCCGGTCTGGTCTTTTGTCTCCAGTTTTTTTCCTCAGAGGAATCGAGACACAGAACAGGAGTAAACACAGGCTGTGAAATACAAAATGTGCAGTATTGACAGACGCAAGGCAGGAGATGGTGAAGTAGCTTTTAGTGGGATTTGAGATGAGGAAGAAGCCAAACCTCCAGGCTAGACCTTTCTCTCCGTATCATTTTTTTGTTTGGTGAGTGAGTGAGGAAGTCTGAAGCTGTGCTTGTTTATTTTTTGAGAACATAACCTCCTCCAGGGCCTGTCTGGAGATGCCCAAACTAACCCTGACCCCTTCTGTGGAGGGATGTTGGAAAATATTGAAAAAAAGGAGCCAGTCAATTTCCCCTCGGGCCACATCTCCACATGTCCACCTGTCTCCCTGCCCATCTTTTGTCTTCTCCTTTCTGCTCTCATTCTCTCTCTTGACGTAAAACCCTGTTTTTATAATACATCGTCTGCAGTTCTTAACCACAGTTGGACCCGTCTGGACCCAAATTGGCTTATGAGCTTTGACCTGGAAATGATAGAAGTCACAGTTATGCAGAAGAACAGAGACGACAGCAAGAAAACTAACGACAAACTCCAGCAATCCACATTCAAGTACCTGACCGTAATCGTTCTATAGTGTTCCAACCCAGCACAAGTTACCGAGGTCATAATTACTCACACTTATGAAGAAGAACACCATCCTTTCTGATAAGTGAAGGCCACCATAGTTACCTCATGCAAGTGGGAAGAGGAGGGTTTAACAGAAAAGTCCTCCGTTGCAATGAATTGTGTGATTTCTCCAATTTACCTGAGAGTGAAATAACATCCATACAAATGTAATTTGTCTTAAGTTAAGGATCAGATTTTATTCCTGATAATTTTATGCCCAAGTAGCTGATTATTTGGTGTGAGAGTGCTGCACTAGGCCGGCGGCGTCAAACATCACCTGTTCCCCTGAGGCTTGTTCTGTGCCTGTTAGTTTAACATCGTCATGATGTCCTTTCTGCGTCTCTCACCTCTTCAGGCTCCTGACAGTGTCTGTAAAATTCATCTGTGACCTTTGACACTACAGAACCTGTTTTCCTGACACAGTCACTTGAAAAACCTTTGGAAGACAGACAGACAGACGGGGTACGACAGGGTCACGTTCATGTGTTCACAAGCAGGGCTGCAGATTCATGTGACTGCAGTCGAGAGTCATCAAACCACTGCAGCAGCAGATTACCCTCAAGTCATAGTGTACACAGACACAGGAGCGAGCACGCAGTCGAACCAGTGCAAAATCAAACAACCGAGTTTCGATTGACTTTCAGGAGACAGGGAGACAGAGAGAGAGAGAGAGAGAGACAGAGAGAGAGACAGCCGTGTGGCTCTCATTTAGCTCTCAGCTCCTACTTATGTCATCTCTCTGCTGTGTTTACCAACTATCAGCCCATAGCAAAGTGTTCTGCAGGCACAGTGTGCGTGCTGTCAGTGCTCCATCATGAGAGTTATTGGCACTAACAGCGAGAAACGGGCGGCACATCAGTGGCTTGTGGTTTCTGTTTTACTGACTGACTTTCAGGGGAGTCATCGTCGCTTCTCTCATGCCGCATTTATTCGTTTCCACTTCCTGTCTTCTCTCCCTCACCTTCTCACCCTGATCTCTCGCAAACCGAACACTGCTGTGGGTTTTTGTTTTTTTTGTTTTGTCTTTTCTTGAAAGGCCTTCTCAACGACAAGTTGTCAATATTTTTCTTTCCTTCTTTTCACAGTCGGGCCATAGAGCCATTAAAGCGTCAAAGCAGCGGTGTCGTGTTTGTTTGGAAGTCTGTGAGGGTGTACATGTGTGGGTAATGTGTGGCAGAGAGACAGTCATTGATCTGCAGGGCAAACACCACTTATCAATGGTGATTTAACACACAATAGACGCTCAGTTCTCTGCTCTGTCGTAGCATGCATCACTTCCTACATGTGGTGTGGTTTTTTGTCAGTAATCTGAGGGAATATGACACTAGTTTTGTTTTAATGGCTGGGTCTCACGTTCATGTGTTTAGTTGGGTGGACACAGAGGATCATATTATTCCCGCTCTCTGGGGTGGGAATTTCCCAGTGTGATGATTCAGAGAGCGGCGATTTGACCATAAAAGGCCATTGATAATACACCGTGTGTTTGATGATCAATACCTAAGTAAAAACATGTCCTTACTTAAAGTGTCCTTTAGTTCAGGGTGCCACATACAGAGCAGTGTGATCTCAAGTGGGCCGGACGAGTAAAATAATAACTTAATAATCTATGAACAACAACAACAGCGCCAATGTTTTCCCTTTGTTTTCCATTGTAATGAATCTTTTCACAAATCATATTATGAAAAACCTGAAATGTTATGCTGACGTTTACCATTTACACAACTTAGAGATATCACAGTGGATCTAGTCACAGGTATCTGGAATAAAACATTCTAGTATTTCACATGTAATTAGAACGTGTCAAGATCTAGAAATGATTTGACGTCACATCTATGTAAGTATTCCTGGAGTGGGTGGTGAAGATGTTACCTCCCGGGCTGGAGCTGTGGCTGCTCTGGTGGGCCGCGCGCCACAAGGTTGACACCCCTGCTTTAGACAAAACAACACATTCCAGTGTGCCTCGAGCAGGGCAAAAATATTGAAGAGCGTTAGATGCCGGGAAGTTTCTGACGTCATGGTTACACTGTTCATGCACTGGAAGAGAATTCTGATGACAGATAAGCAACCGTACCTTTTATATAAAAGATTAAATATCCACTGAGTGTTTCTCCTTCTGCTGATTTTGATTGAAAAACATTCATAAGGTTAAATATGATAACCGTATTTATTGCTGCGTGTTCTTTAATCTTATACGAACACTCTGGTATACACTGTGTGATCCTGGTTATACTGTATATGCCTATGGTTTTGAACAGAGCAGCTTCCTGCCAACTATGACATTGTTTACATTGTGTTGCATGATGGGATTTGTGCCACTGTGTGTGCGAGTTGTAGTACTCTGCTGCAGTATTTACCGATCTACTCTTATTTCTTTTTAAATCCAAACATTTTGTTCTGGGTTAAGTTGTTGAATGACAACAAAGCCAGTCTAAGTCTAAACGGGACCAAGACCCAGTTTACACCTGATATTAAAAGGTTTTCTTTGATCAGATTGCAGTAGTAGCACTTGACCACTTGTAAACACATGTGTAAATACACCTGAGACACATTGAGGACGGATCGTTATCCAATCTAATCCAAAGTGTGTCTCATTATCAGATGACAGAAAACACGCTGAAGGCCTTAGTTTCTTGTGCTTCACTTCTTCATCACTGCTTTCCATCTCTACACCCCGTTACCTTCTGTTTGTCCCACTTGACGGTTTAGAGACTGCCTTTCCTCAGCCATCTCCCTCATGTGTGTCCACTCATCTGACTGTAGGGTAGGTGACCCATCGCCATGGCAACAGGATGATGTTTAAAGAGGGCCAGTGTGCTCAGATGTAGACCATCTGACACCACAGCCACCACAGTTTGCAGTTGAATTCCAAATTCAGCCACTTTCTGTTCAATACCACTGAACTAACCCCAGTGTGCGTTTTTTGGTGACGTTATATTATTCTGCCTATGTTTGATCTTCTTGAGCAGAAAAAGTAACGTCATTTATATGGTGCATCCTTCATCGGAAACAGGTTCTGTCAAGCAAAACTATCAGACCTGACTGACTGACTGAGTGTGTGTGTGTGTGCGTGTTTATTCAGCAGCAGTTCATGGCCTAGCACGGGACAACAAGCATTTATTTGAGCAATATTTACCTCTGAGCCTTCTCACTTGTTTTGTGTTTTCACTCAATCTCCAGCTCTCTTGCTGTGCTAGCATAAAACTGCTGACTTGATATTAAAAAACATCACTTCCTGTGTGCAGCACAGGTTTTGCCTGTGTTTGACACTGGAACTGATGTCCTGGAACTGAGCTGATCAGGCTGAATCAGCATTGTGTGCACTTATTTGATAGTGGTTTGAATCTGCAGACATTTGTTTATGCCCGAGCTGCACAAACAAAAAAGACGAACAAAACATGTAAGTGGCACCCATTGATTTGGATATGAGTGCTGAAGAGATGCCGCTCTTTCCTCTGAGTGATGTTCAGAGACGGTTGTAAAATGAAGTGGATTTAAAGGTTAGTGTTTGCCAGTGAACAGACCTCAGTGGGACTCCGACCTCCCACTTCAAAGGAACCAACAAAGTGAATATGTTCACCATAAAACTGTTGTAGTACTATGTTAAATCCAGAGCGGATCCTTGAATTATCTTTTGTGTGTGTGTGTGTGTGTGTTTGAACTCTGCCCAACTGTTTGTAGTGTGGCCCCGGCATGTTTAATTAGGGTGTTGAATATTCATGTGATTACACACACACACACATACAGGCCAACGCCCCTCTTTCAGTGACACACACACACATTCTGGTTTCACAGTTGATGCATAACAAGTAATTCTGTGGTTGAAACCATTGAGGCGGGGGTGATATGAGGGAGGTTGGACAGTTGAGATAAAGCATCGAAAATGAGACGAGGCAGAGGAATATTTTAAAGATTATTGGAAGTGTGTGTGTGTGTGTGTGTTCTTGTATTTGTTACCTCTTTAGGACCTTGTGAGGACCAGTAGTCCTCGTGGAGACCAAAGCTAGATCAAAATGAGGCAGAATATCATCTCTGAGGACCTGGTTAAGTTAAGATTTAATTTGTGGTGAGGTTATGGTTAGGCATTAGCTCGTTATGGGTGAGGTGAGGTTTAACAGTTGGTTAGTTAGGCTGTCCAAATAAATGGAAGTCAATGCGTGCGTGTGCGTGTCAGTCAACCAGATGGATTAAGTCATTGGGAAAGAAAGAGGAAGATAAAAAAGATAAAGCTGCGAGATTTCAGCCATTTTTCCCACTTAACCAGCTTTATAGGTCTCTAAACTGGGTGTAAGGAGGAAGGAGGCTGCTGCAGCTCCCTGTCTGTCTCTCTGATGCTATTAATAGACAGATGTCTGAACCAGAGCTGGTCAAATTCATTTCTTCAAGGACATTTAAATTGGTTTTGTGGGTTTTTCTATCTTCGTTTTCTCTCTCTCTCCCTCTCGCTCCCTCTACAAATGAACTCCATTCACGTTTGCTGAATAATAATTGTTGCTGATTATTGTCAATATTAATAACTAGTCATTCCACTGTTTAGTGGCGTCTGCAAGAGGTCATGTGCATTTGCGTGTACATGTCACGTCAGCAGTGAGTAACTACGGGTCATCCTCTGTGTATTTATTTTTGGCTTGCAGCTGGTCCTTCCTCTTTGTCTTTGTGTGTTTGTGTGTTTGTGTGAGTGAGGGAGGGAGAGAAGACTACCAGTGTGGGCATGCACGTGTGTCCGTGCTGTTTTCTCAGCCGTTGCAGATTGGGTCAGTCACTGAGGATGTTCCCATCAACCTTGACCCACAATTCTGTTCCTCGTACTCCGGAGGCTGCTGTGCTTTGCTTTGCGGGTACTTTTCGGGGTCGTGCCAAACGCTGACTGCCGTGCACCTTCCTGATGATATCACGGTGTTTGTTTTTCATCACTCTGTCAAACCGGTAGATTGTTTTCAAAGGGAAATGGTTTATTGGGAGAGAGAGAGGGAGAGCAGAGGGAGGAGGCCGACGGTCTCAGACAGACGGCTCATGCTCTCTCCCCTGCCACTCCCTGCTCAGTCTATGTCGTTTGTGTGATGCTGATGAATTATGGATGAAGCTATAGATCGCTGAGCTCAGCTCTGCTCCACTGACCCACTTAGAATACGTGTACACGGGTCAAATTTAAATTCGTCCACCAGGGAAGTCGCGTGATTCTAATAAACGCAATAAATTCCTCTCATTGTTGTGTGTGTCAGGCAGAAGAGATCTCTCTTTTTTTAACATCGTCATGCTGTCAAACCACACGCCACTCCTCACATCCTGTCAACTACTCACCTCTGAGTAGTTGACAGGATGTAGAGGAAGGTGGATATTGAATATTATCTTTGCTAATTCTATTCTCATTCTCATATTTTAATTTTGTTCCTTTTCTAATCTTATTTATTCCTTCTTCTATTCATTATTGTATTGCTGTCGTGAAAGTGAATTTACCCCCGGTTTGGGATCAATAACTTCTAAACAAATCTTTTCTAATCTAATTTCATCTAATCTGTTCCACTGGTAAATTGGTTCTAGACCTCAGGAAACAATTCAGTATAATTGTTTTTGTGCGGGTAAATATTGCATCAGGTTGAAGATGATTCACCTGAAATGACACGGGAAAAAAAAACACTTGCTCATTTCCCATCTTTCTAATCTCTCGTCATGATTTTTATTTTTTATATCTTGACATGTCATACAAGCAGCAACTGTCCGCCCTTCCTCCCTGCTCGTATTATCAGCCCACGAAGCATCTGTGTGCCTTAATCTGACTCCCAGATTAGATAGAACGCTGCATGTGGAAGTCAGGAGAAGGAGCATCATTCAAACAAAGGAGTTTACTGACAGGAAACAGTCGCAGGTACAGTAACGACAGATGAGTAAGACTCAACTGTCCATACGGCACATGATAAACATCATGTATTATAAGTAGAGGTATAGCTCCCTCTGCTGGATTATGGAGCGTAGTCAGTTGTCACAAGGGATTTTTTTTCCTATTTAAATTGGGATAAAGGATGATTTGATTCTTCAGACATGGAGAAGAACGAGGAACAAACTCAACTTTCAGGTTCTACTTGGTGTCACCTTCTGTTAATTGTTAGGGTCACAGGTTTTTTCACAGCAATTATTTGAACCTGTGATTAAAAGACTCTGTAGGTACACACACTAGCCTCTTTATTAGGTGCACATGACACCTAAGACAGTGGCAGGAGTGAATCGTCACCTGTTTTTAGTATCGATAAATCGGTTTGAAGCATTTTTCGTGATTAACACAAGATTTCTGATTGTTTTAGCTTCTTAAATGTGAATATTTTCTTCATTTCTTTGCTGCACATAACAAAGAAAACATTAAAAGTGAATCATTTTGGTTTGTGGACCAAACGAGACATTCGAGAACATCTTCCTTTCCACGTTTGACAAACACTGATCAATGTTTTTTAACGTTTTCAGGCATTTTATGGACCAAGCAAATTGATCAAGAAAATAAACGACAGATTCATCGATGATGAAAATAATCGTCAGTTGCAGTTGTGTCATCCATACCTAAATAATAACAGACAATAATATCAACATATTTAGAGCAGCACGGGAGGTAAAATTGGATATCATATAAATATTACATTATTACATTATATACATTGTTATTATTATTATCATTGTTGTTATGTGCACAGACTTGGAAATAAGTGTCCGTAATATGAGAATATTCCCATTTTAAGTCCATAATAGTTGTGCAGCACTGATGTTAACGTCCTATTAGCCAAATTCGTCATTATCTGTCCTTACGTGATGAAATGCTGTGCATCCTAATGGCTAATTCACACCCTGGAGTGCTGCTAGAACCCAAACCATAATCATACCACAGACCTGCTTCAAAGTGGGCAGTGAGGTCACCCTGGGGTCACAATGTGTGGTATGAGGTTTGGGTGGAGACGACGAGAACACTGAGAAGGTGCCAGACCAAATAATCTTTCAGAGCCTGAAAAGCCGGGACAGTTTGTTCTAGATTCTCAGTCTTCCTGTGTATGAATAGGCTGGCATTTCTTTCTCTTTTTTTTTTTAATTGGGCTTGCTTACTACCCCGTGGTTCTCTTGGCATTGTACAGCATCCAGCCGCACCGACCCTGCGAGTGCCCTCTCTGTGTCCAAGTTGCGTAACCAGGATGGGCTGAGTGTAAACACGAATGGCTCCAACAAATTAAAACCATTATCAGTGGACAAACACTGATACCGCGCATCGTCATTCCTCTTGTACGTGGACCGGATATAGCACAGAAAAACCCTACAGGTTATGAACAGGCCAGTATTGTTGCGGTAGACAATGACGTACATGAATTAGATTGTGTTTTTATTTTATGCCTAAAGAAAAGCATAATGCTTCTGCAGTGGTGGCAGTCATCATTTGTCATATTTGTTTTCACATGAAACATATAAAACAGATGTTTTCTACTGAAGCTCCTTTTGCAGTGTTCAAAAAATCCACTTAGGTGATTGTTGCAAACATGTAAACTCTATGTGATCACAGTCTTTGCAACAGACACCCATTTTTAAATCGGCTCCAATTGGCAGTGATATAAAGCGACACCAGAATGAACGTGTTCATTACTACTTTGGCAGTCAAGTTAGTATTTTGCAGCTTTTCCATTGTGGTGCCGTAACTTAAAATGACTCCATTTGTAGTGGAGAATATAAAAGTGTAACCACTGTAACTGTGATTGAACTGAAGTGGTATTAACATCATCCGTCCTCACTGAGCCGACTGCATGTGAAAAGTGCGCCTGAGTGCAACTGTTCACACTCACACGCATTCTCCTGTGACCATGTGTGATCGTGTCCGGCTTCCCTTTCCTTGTATTCAAATACACACAAAATGATGTTGTTATGAGTCTGACTGCACAAATATGTCTGCTGTCGATGTGTGTGTGTGTGTGTGTGTGTAGGTCTACAAGAAAGTATGTGAGGAAGAGCTGAAAAGTAATTGGAGAAGAAAATCAGGTTTATAAAAGGAAAATCAGACGTTAATATTGTCACAAAAAACTGAACAATAATAATAATAAACGGCCATTGATTACTCCTACATTTAACCGATAGGAAGTACTGGACACAGCTATGTATGCACGGTCGGCTTGTTGGTCTTCTCTCAGGCTTGAATCACCCTCAGTCTGTCCAAACAAAGCTTCTGCTCTTCTGTCTCACACCCCTCAAACCATGCCCCAACACGGGCCATCACAATATACCATCACACGGAGAGGACGATGGTTGTTGGCACCAGAAAAACAAAGCGTATGTTAATTCCAAACGTAACTGGTTGTACCAACATTAATTGCTTTCTGCCCTAATTCAAATTAACATAAATTACAGTTGTACTGTCTCCACCCCTGCAATCTGTTAATGTTTACTTGAATTTGTCCAGAGTCCAGTTACATCAGCACCAGTCTCTTCCCTTTGTCTTGCAGATTCATCCAGAATGTGTGTGTGTGTCACTTCCTGGCCTCAATTCAGCACCAATGACTGTTAGAAATGATGTGACTCTTGGAACCTGTATTCAATGGTGGAGGAAACCTCTCCATAAAAGCCACAGCGTTGTATTATTCAAAATGTAAAGTGTCTCTCTTTCAAACGGGAGAAATCTCATATTCCTCTAGCTCACTTTTAAGCCGTAGTGTGTGTTGCATTCAAATACAACTGAATTTTTATTCCATTCAAACCACTTTCACTGGAATTCACAAAAATGCAAATGAAGCCTATCAGCTCCACATGACTCTCTCTGTGTTTCCCAGTATAGCAGTGTTTTTGTTTTAGTGTCTGTGGTGACACAGGGACGCATTGACGGAAGCATGACAATTACTTTAGTTAAGTAAAGTGATAGTGAACTTTATGTTTACCCCGGTTCCTCCAAATAGAAACATCATTTACAAAATTGAAATTGACTCATTTCCTCATAGACTTCCGCCCCCTGGTGGCTTTTCACAACATGCCAAACTGGCATCTTTGGCCGAACCAGAAGACTATGTACACTTTTTATTATTTATGGTCTACTTTTTTATTTATGGTCTATGGTCTGAACCAAGCTTAAAGGAATGAGCCTTTCATATGTAGTTTAGGCGAGGGCCTCTCTTTGAGGAGACCACTGTATTTCAACAGCAGCCCAAACCAGCCACAGCGTGTGTGTCGAAATTTATCATGTAAATGAAGAGGGACGACATGACTTTCCTGCTGGTATGCAAATGCCACCGTACTTCCCTGAGAAGGGAGGCATGAGTGGAAGAGTCCATTTATTACTGTAAGAGGTCACTAATTCTTACAAACTGCACCTTTTAAGAAGCCATGGACAGAGAACACGTATACTAATAAATCGATATGTGTATGTATATATATATATATATATATACATATACGTATATATATACATACAAAATAAGACATTCAAGAATATCATCATTTCTAAGTTTGGGAAACACAGATCAAAGTTGTTCAACATTTTCTGGCATTTTACAGACCAAACAAGCACTCGATTCATCGAGAAAATAATTGACAGATTAATCGAATAATGGTGAGTTGCAGCCCCGCCCTACCAGATTATTTTTGCGTGGACCATACACTTTCCAGTCAACACTCTTGTTTTAGTACAACGTACTTGCTTAACACTGTTAAATGAGGAAGTCCGCCAATAGCAAAACATTGGGTTAGGTTTTCTGCCCGTAATAAAACCTATGATAAGCAACATTTGCTCCCTATATCCTCTGATTTTGACCCGCTTATGTGTCAAATCTGCCCCTGAGGTGGACATCTTCATTTTCTTTCTCTTTCCAGGCATCAGTCACTTGTCGGGACATGAGTGTCACTGCACAGCCACTCTGCTATTTGCGGCATGTGTAAAGATTTCTCCACGTCACCCTGGGAGCTAAGAGTATTCCTGTCCTGCCATGAGCTGCAGGAGGGTGGGGGGCGGGGGACGACGACCATGTACTGTAGGTCTCCACAGGAGACATGGACCTCAGGCAGGAGTGACCCCGAGAGCGGGGACAGGAATGTATGTTATACATTCCTGTCTGAAAGGATCCAGTTAAAAAGGATCCAGTGTGGAATTCCCCTAAGTGACTATGGCTTGGCATTTAGGTCGTAATGTAAGAACCATATAACTGCTTTAACGCTCTGTACATTACTTGGTTAAAAAAATTAATTAAAAACAAATTAAATGTGAGATTGTTAAATTGGTTACTGTATGGACAGTGAGTATGTGTACATATATATACATATATATGTATGTGTACATATATACATATATATGTATATGTATATATATACATATATGTATACATATATACGTATATATGTATATATATATACATATATATACATATATATGTATGTGTACATATATACGTATATATGTATATATATACATATATGTATATACTGTATATATGTTTAGATAGCACACACTTTACGCAGACATACATTTTATGATCTACCTGCTTACAAAGCACTTTTTGTGAGCTTGGTAATCTCCACACGACAGCACAAGATACAGTGAAATTAAACAGAACGGTGTCTATAAAAAACATTTACGTGATGATTTGTTTGCTTCTTCTGTAGCTTACTTCAGAGCAGTGACTCCCAAACACTGGGTCGGGACCCACAGATGGAATCTTGATCTAGAGGGCAAATCTTTTTAATTATAATATAATTAAATATACATAAATATTAATTGTATATATGTATATACAGTACATATACATATACGTATATGTATATACATATACGTATATATATGTACATATATGTATATGTGTATATATAGATATAGATATATCTATATATATATATATAGATATACATATATATCTCTCTCTATATATATAGATATATATATATCTATATATATACATCATATATATATATACGTCATATCAATCATGATTATTAGGTGTTTTCTCACCTGAAGAGCAAAGGTGCTGTCTTTCTTTCACTTCTGATGTTCCACTCGGTCGTATAATTGTCTTATCTTGCTGACAGACTCGTTTAGTTGCACTGTGTGATTTGAGGTCACCATCTCAGTGTCGATGTGTCGTCACGCCTCCTCCTCAGTTACATCACAGTATATGGATACAAGTCAACAAGCGGACAGGTATATCGATCAGAGCAGAGGCGTGTGGTTACACGGAGACGCCTGAAACCTTTCACCGGAGCATTAATTGAAAACGACGCACGACTTGATATGTTTTTATCAAAAGTGTTGAGTGATGGAGAATAAATCCGGCTTTAGTGCAGCTTGCATAAACTGCAAATAATATACAGGCTGTCAGGCTCAGACAGAGAAAAGCTGCCCTTGGGACCGACCTCGGACTTTGAACCACTAATGAACCACTCTCTGTGTGTGTGTGTGTGTGTGTGTGTGTGTGTGTGTGTGTGTGTGTGTGTGTGTGTGTGTGTGTGTGTGTGTGTGTGTGTGTGTGTGTGTGTGTGTGTGTGTGTGTGTGTGTGTGTGTGTGTGTGTGTGTGTGTGTGTGTGTGTGTGTGTGTGTGTGCCTTTTATTCAACAGTGGGGTTAAACTTACATGTCACACACTTGCACTTTCATCTGAGCAGAGTTTTGTTTGCTCTTACATAAGCAGGCTTTTCCCCCTAAATCCTACCCTCTCTCCTGGTCCCCCTCCTCCTGCTCTCTCATTAAAGCCTGTATTCATGTTCTCCTCCTCCTCCCTCCCTCCCTCCCTCCCTCTAGTCGACCCTTACCTCTTTAGTGGCCCTTGTTTTGTTTCGGCCTCACCGTCTACGCTCCCTGCTTTGCCTTTGTCTTCTTAATTGATTTGTAAATGTCGCAAACATTAGCCTCTGAAATAGGTTTTTAAAGCAGTGAAGACGACACACAGCAAACGATGATGCACTTTATTTTGACAGTGACCTCATGTCACATCAGCACTTTCCCTGGATCGGAGTTGAACCGTATCTTGTGTCTTTTAAACCGGATGATTACGGAAATAACTTGTTTCTGTAAGTGTAATGAACGTGATCGCTGAAGCGCCTCTTTCATTTCATTTGTGGACGAGCAGCGCAGTGACGCAGACCGAGGCCGTGGTCATGTGTACATACATGTGCACACTTTTTGAATAGCAGCTTTGTTAATCGTCATATGACTGTATTGTAATCTGTGGAAGTAACTTTGTTAGTTTGTAGCTCTCTGCATCTGTTTACTACAACGTTACAGTCGAGTGGTCAGTGGAAGGTGATTTATAAGAGCGTGGTCACTACGCGAGCTGATTGGCTGTGACGGTCAAACTGTGTGATCATTTAAAAGACTGGACTGGAAGATTTTTCCTCCGTCTTTCTGTTTTGATAGCTGAACCGGCCTAAGACCTCCAGCAGAGGGAAAAGCCCCCCACACACTTTAGACCAAAGTTTTCTCACAACCCCTCGCTCCTTCGCTCCCCCTCTCTCGCTCGGTCTCCCTCAGTGACAGCTCCCGGTGGGCTCCTTTTCCCCCCTCACATCCGTCCACCGCCTCTCTTTTTCACACTGAGGATTTTATGCTCGGTGGACTCTTTGAACGCTCAACTTCGCGGTAAACTCTTGCCTTCCGTTTACCTTCCGTGCATCCATCCGAGGCGGCCCTCATCCGATCAAGCGCCTCGGCTCAAACCTGCATCACGCCGGGTGCTTTTTTCCTCCTCCTTGTTCTCCTACAGGCACACGCCGTCTGTGGGAGTCATGCGTGTGGAAGTGCTTACATGTGTGATCCGTGGGCCCTCCCTGCTGGGCGCTGTGTACCGCAGAGCACATGTTTGCGCTGATGCAGAATCACCGTCTTTGAGGGGAGGCTGCTCTGTGGTGCAGCAGCAGCAGCAGCAGCAGCAGCAGCAGTAGCAGCAGTAGCAGCAGCACATCACTCACTGCTGGAGGGGACTGAGCGCTCTGTGGATTCTGGATATGTAATCAAGCCAGCAGTTGCCAAGTGGAGTCTTTATCCAGTGGACTTTAAGTCAAGTGGACTTTGTTAAAGAGGAGTGCTGTAAATGATGAGGACTCCCTCGAGGCCTCGCTCTTCCCCTCTTCCCTGGACGGGGTTGTCTCCCGAGGGACACACAGACAGATAAGACAAACAGACCTGCACGTGCGCCTGCCTGCCATGGAGGTCATCCTCAACCTGGTCACTGCCGACACCTCTCCACCTCCCACTTCCACCGGCGTGAGTCTCCACCTGTTCATCGTAATGTGTGTGTGTGTGTGTTTGTGCCAAACGTTTCCTGTCATTTATATTTTGAGCTTTTGACTCAAGTCTTCATCAGATTGGGGATGTTGGAGTAACGAGTGACCTAACATGACAGGTCTGCAGTTTGAATTTTGAACATAAACATGATTAAGTCTATCAGCTCCAGCTATTGGCATCTACTCGGCAGGCAGGCAGGCAGGCAGGCAGCCAGACAGCTGCTGCTGCTGCTGTGTGCTGAGATCGTCTCACTGCCGTGTCTCACCGTGTCCAGCAGCTCAGCAAGTGGCTGTCAGTGAAAAAAACACAGGAATATCACAGTAAAATCCAACGTGTGTCTGGATAACGAGAGTCTGTCAACTGTGAGGAACTCTTCAAACTTTTAAGAAGCACCTGCTGCGTTTAATTAAGTATTTGGCGGGTCATTGGAGGTTGTTTTTGTCTCGCAGAAACTTAATAAACCACTCATACAGTATATATGTTTGTATGAGTGTGTAATAGAATTACAAATTGTGTGAATATGAGAGTAAATGGCTGTAATGGACGGCCTCATCTGTCCAGGGTGAGCCCAGCCTTTTTGGTTTTATTTTGTAGGAGGAGCTTAGAACGCAAACATAGAAGAATGACATCCTTTCTGGTATGTGAGGGCCACCGTAGTTCCCTGACGCAGGTGTCCCGTTCTTTGTTTTGTTACGCGTTCTCACCATTAGATGTCACTAATTCTTACACCCTAGACCTTGAAAGGAGGCCTTGCTTAGATAAGAAAACAACTTGAGTAGTTTCCATTTTTTTGGTTGCGTAAAATACTTTACTCCTTAATTTAACAAGTAACTTTCCTTTTTAATTCCTTTTTAAAGCCAAACTGCTCTTTAAATGGCCGCTAACTTGATATAACCACAGTGTAACATGCCCTGCGGTATGTACCGCACTGTTAAATCAAAAGACCCAGTGTTTTTGTCTTTACATCACAGGGGTTTAAAGTATTAGGTGTGATAGTACAGACCTGCTCTCTCAGCACTGTGTTTCATTCTTTAAGATTTTCTCTTACTCTCTGAATTCCTGAGGAAATTCACTGGATGAATGTGCTCTATGTGTGTGTATGTGTAAATCAGTGTTTTGACAATTAAATAACGCTTATTTAATTAAAAGACTTGGACATTAGTCGGGACTTCCATGTTGTAGCGCACTCTCTGATTGCCAGACTGCAGGGTCAAAGGTCAGGCCGACTAATCATGAGTGTGACGTTCAGTCTGCCACAAGTGATTGGCTGTGATACAGGGTGACCGATGAAGTCACGGAGAAATGAAGTGATAGAAGTGACCGTTTATAAGTGGAGAAATCAAAGAAATGATCGCCTTACAATTCCAGCTTGCGTTCAACACCTTAAGATCTTTGTATGGATCCCACATCCCGGTCCTTGTGGATATTGGACTTCCAGATAAGCCTGTGTAATCTCTCTCTGTTGGCACCACAAGTGTCTTTTAGTGACATATCTGTTGACTTTCTGCCGCACTGCACACACCGGGTGCCGTTAGTGAGTCACCTGTCAAGTGAAGCCAGTGGACAAGTCACAGGAACAGGGTGGACAAACAGACCGACGTTCCCTTGATTGAATAGACGGGTGACATCACGCTCCTTTCATCTGTGATGTCACATTTTACATCACAGCGCTCTTGCCTTTGATGGGGACGGGGGAGTCTGTCAAAGTCATCAAAGCGCTCTTGCCTTTGATGACAGATGGGACTCCAGTCAAACGCTCCCTGAATTAGCGGAGAGATGCCGTCGAGCAGAAGCGATGGACAGCGCTGTCATCTTTGCGTCCTGGCACCTGAAACGGTGCCTGCCTCGCTGGCCGACATCGCAGCAGGGACGCTCAACGGGAACGAGACACTGGACGAGCAAGAAGGTACAAGGCTGCTTCGCGTTGGCAAAATGACCTCGACCACACAACATAACAGTCTTTGTGTAATAGAAAAGAGATTAAAGGTAATTTAAGCTTGTATCCACAGCAAGCTCTGCTGGGGATTATTATGCTTGTCATGTTTGCACTAAATACTGTGTTTAAGACAATTATGTAATCTATAAGTCTAAAACACAACACATGTTGAAGAGATTTGTTTAATTCTTAAACATGTGGTGTAAAAATTTAAAGCGATAAGCTGCTGTCGGCACAGGTTTAAACTCAAGATAACCATCAGTGTGTGAGAAGAAGCTTAATAGTGTGTGTGTGTGTGTGTGTTTCTGCTGTTTGTCCCTGAGAATATCTCAACCTTACCTGAAACATAAGTCCCTGGAATCATCCTACAAAACAACACACACACATTACTCTTTAACACCTATGTCTGGGCTTTTTTGCATATTTTAACCATAAAAGAGCCTGAAAATGATCCTGTGAGTAAGTGATTTTGCCCATTTTTCCAGAATATCTTTCAGTATTTGGCAGTTATTTACAATTTACTGTACGTTAAAGGAGTGTATTGACAATTTAAAATGAAGAAAAACACTGTAGTTGTACATGAACGCCAGATTTTGCGTGTTAAATTTGACATTTGAACACTATAAAGCATATGTAATATAACCGCACATTCAGCTCCTTCTCTATCCTCTTTCTCCCCTCTATCTCAGGATCGAGTTCTTTCCCTAATAACCTCTGCCCGCGCCACCTCCTGCCCCCTGGACCCTATCCCCTCTCACCTTCTTCAGTCAATTGCTTCTGATCTTCTTCCTTTCCTCACCCACCTCATTAACACATCTCTATCATCTGGTTGCTTTCCTGACCCAGAGTGACCCCCCTCCTTAAAAAACCTACCCTAACCGTGCTAAAGGATTAACTAGTGCATTTCTTGTTGTGGAATAAAGAAAGGCCTTTATCTACTCTTCCACATTGAGTAGCTTATATATGTGTGTATATATATATATATATATATACATATATGTCAACTATATAAAAAATGTCTTTAACAATCAGTTTAATTTAAATTAACGGACGGTAAAATGCTGGCCCTGAAGACAACTTTCGAGGTGGCCTGATATTGGTTTTTCTCAGGCTGATGCCAGACATCATCGCAGCCAATGGTTGATATTTTACAGTGCCAATATTTTTAGCTGATATGTTTGGATGGTTTTTCTCTAATTTGCCTCCATCTGACAAAATATAACAGTTTGATATCAACAAATGAAACACACAATTGCCATAGCACTTTTCAAAACACAGCTACAATATTAAAATCAGACAACCTGAAATAAAACAGAATTAAACAGTAAAACCATGATGAAACCCACACACCATACAAGCTTTTATCCTCTTATGACCATAATTATAACCAGGCTGTCTACATTTTTGTCAGAATTGTCAAAAAAATGTTCAGTGAGTGAGTGTCTGCCCGCTTCTGCCAAGATAACTTCAACATTCAATATCTGGTAGTTATTCAATATTACTGTGCAATACAGGATTAAAATACTTTTTTTCAAGTTTAGAACAAAATAGAAACTCTAAAATGACTTAAACAAACAATTTCATTTTTACAATTTGAACTTTGAACGTGTATGCGTATGTTTTGGTTGTGGTTACCCACGATGCCCTGCGTTGTAGTCCGCTCCCTGCATTTGGATCCCTTGAAGCGAACCGAGACCTACGTTTGTAGGCGGACCAGAGTTCACTGCTTTGGTGTGGCTCAGACTTTCAGTTGCGCATTCACGCCTCCACAAAGGAACCGGACTTTCTGAGCAGATGAACTAGGACTCGATGGTTCCCTGCTCCAACTCAACCTGATTCAGATAAATGGGTCATTACTAGGCTCCCTGCCGAGCTTGGTGATGAGCTGACTATTTAAATCAGGTCTGTTGGAGCAGGGACACACACAGCTCTATTTTCCAGATCTTTCTAGATATCACAAACAGTCTAGAAGTTACGACAATGACAAGTACGCATGCCAAATGGTCACAGAAGGGTTAATCACCGGGTTGCTGGTTTAAAAAAAGTAGACGTGTGACGCCAGTGACGGGAAGAATGCATCACAGATGGCGATGACACGTTAGTACAAACATCTGATGTGACGGCGAGATCACCGTGTGCCCCATTAGCTTCAGCACCAAGTGATGGAGAGCAAAACAAAAAACCCATGTCCACAGCGGGCTCCGTAATCTTGTTCCGGTGTCCTGACGTGGTCTTTCAATTATCCCTCGTGTGTTTCGGGAATCTTCACTCGACTGGATGAAGTAAAACGCCCGTGTTGTGTTTGTGTTCAGTCGGTGTGAATAATTCTTCCGAGTTTGAGGCTCATTCCTATTGAAAGGTTTTAAAAAACTGTGAGGAGCTACAGGGTCGAGAGGAAGCAGAAATTAAAGATTGACCAAACATTAGAACATGTCATGTGACGGCATCAGCCTATGACCTGTGACCTACATGTAACAGGCGAGAATTTGGGGCATATGTGTGTGTGTGTGTGTCCTAATAGACGGTACAACATGCTCTTGTTGCGCGTATTGAATTATGTGTGATGCATATCTAACAACATTAGCACGGAAATGATTTCTAAATGCCTGTTTGTGTTGGACGTTTGGCCACAGGTCTGCGTGTTTAGACCTCGGGTGGATCCAGCGTTAGTCAGTGCTGTCTGTGCTTTGTCAGAGCTGCAACTATAAGGATTATTTTCATCAATTCGTTTGGTCCATAAAATGTTGAAAACATGTTGATCAGTGTGGCCCAGACCTTGAAATGTTGATATTCTCAGGTGACTTACAACATTTCTCAGCTTTAACGATTTCTTCGTCAAATGGGGCAATGGCAGCAGAAAATATTCACATTTAAGCTTAATTTAGTAATCGATGAATAATCTAATAATTGAGTAATTGTTGCAGCTTTACGTGGATCAGTTGTTGCAGCAGCAGGCAGACGTAGTTTGGGTGGAGTGAGAAGATCACAGTACCTAAAAAAAAAACCTGTTAAAACCTGGGTTTCAAGAATTTTTTGTCAAACTGGAATGTGTTTGGCGATGCATGCAGACTTTTGTCGGCATTAGCGGGAAATCCGGAAGAAGGAGAAGTTAATTTCTTCTTGTCGTCTTCAATTCTTGGCTATGATTCCATGAATCTTTGGAGCAAAGAACCTGACTATTTACAGCTTGGAACAGCACCCAGTATTTTTTATTTCATCATTAAGACAAATTGAAAGAAACCCGCTGAAAGAGAGACCGAAGAACAAGATAGTCACCGCCGCTGTTTTCTTCTTTCTCCGACTGTGAGGTCACAATCCACACACAGGTGGAAAAACACCACAGACTAGACCAACAACTGTGTTTATTATCTGTTTGTCAGTGGGTTCACCCGGGTTCATACACTAGGTTTAGTGTAAAAGAGGTTTGTGTGTGTGTGTGTGTGCATTAAAGGGGCAAGGGACAGTTCCACACACACTCTTTGTGTTTCACACTCACCTGATAAAACCAAATCAATGTAGGATCCGGCAGCTCCCCCCAATTACAAGCGCGCACACACACACACACACACACGTGCACTAAGTTTGCCTAATTAGGCCGCGCGGGCTCCTGTGATGCAGAACCTGTGCTTCATTGGCTCACTTCGTCAACATGTTTGGCTCCGTCAACCCTGGGAAATGAGCTTAATCCTTCAGCTCACCATCTTTAATTACACGTGTGATTAGTCACAGAAAAACCTGACCACTACCGACAGTTGGTTTGTTAACGGGAACAGAACAGTGTGTGTGTGTGTGTGTGGGCTACTGAGTGTGTATGAAAGATGAGATCATAACTATGCGGGCACTGGTCATGGTCATGTGAGCCGTCTGCACACCTGTGAGTGTGACTGACCGGCTGTTTTTGTGCTTCCTGTACTTGCGTCACTGAGAAATCTCTGCTGTAACTGTAACTGCAACTGTTGTTGTTGTTTAAATCAATTAAAGGGTGTTGATTTGGTACCAGTGTGTACGGGTCATCTCCTTATCACTGTGTCTATATAACACTCCAGTTCAAAGTGTGCAGCTGACATGTCCTTTGCCCTTTTTTATCTCCACGTTCATTCAGAGGTTATATACTGTACTGTGTGTTTGATTAGTCTGATCATTGGGTCGTCTTTGAGACCCTAGTTAAACTAGGACGTCTTCACACGGGTATGGATGACACGGCACTTTATTCACACCGTCTCCTCACCATCGCTATTAATAATATTTTGTTTATAGCCAAGGAAGAGACCACGTGCTGTTTTTGCAACGTCACTTCTCACTTCTTTTCTGTGCCAGGCCGGCAGGTTACGCTCGTTCAGTGATTCATTTGAACGCCCTCATTTGTTTTTATTTAGAATGATTACTCTTGCTCTGCACGACTTTGTTCACATAAACTGACTTGGGGCTGCAGGGCTCTCCTTCTGGGGTATTTAAGTGTCACAATAGAGGTGCGGAACTGTGGATTTGAAAGTTAAATGACCTTAAACAGTTTAAATGCAGCGTGAAGTGTCTCCCTGCATTTGGACGAATGCTTGTTTATGTGGTTAAAAGATGTCAAACTGGTTTTTCTTGCCCACTGGGACTCACCTGCTATTGGCTATGACAGAGAATCTCACATGGTTCAGACTCTCAGTCTGTCCTGTAAATCCTTTTGTTCAACACCTCGTACATTGACTGCCTGATCACAAATATTTACTTTGCACTTCTGTAATTGTTTTATGATGTATTTTTTTTATCATCCTTGTTGTGAGCTACAAGCCCAGTGTTGCTCACTCTTTTGTTGTTAAAGGTGATGAATGGCAGATGACATCAGTGATAAATGATTAACCCCAGAAATATTTATCTAATGGTATTACCCTGCATAGCTGTATGCTACATAACAGCTTGTTATATCCAAGTGGGTGCAGTTTGCTTTGTCATATTAAAATACTATATTCAGTTAAAAGTAAAGGTGCTGCAGTGATGTCACTTTAAATAAAAGTATTGAACTGTACACAGTCCAGAGACCATGCATGTTGGGGATTAGGTTCATTCAAACACTCTAAATTGTATGCGATGGCCCTGCGATGGACTGGCGACCTGTCCAGGGTTGAGTTTGGAGGATAAAGTGGTAGAAAATGGATGAATTAATCATGTAATTATATTTGTGTGTGTGTGTGTGTGTGTAAGTAGTATTTCATTTGTATCTGTCAAGAACTGTTTTATACTAATTGTTTAGTCTTCATCATGCATTTTTAACTCTACGTACTGTATTTGGCATAAAAAGGAAAGTTTTCCAATTAAATGCAAGTTTAATGTTGTAGTGCATGACTTTTAAATATAAACACTTCTTCATCATGGTCACCTTCCTTTTGTGGTGTTTCCTGTTCCGATTGTTTGGTCTGTTTGCTGCGTGATCACTTTTATTTTCTTGACTTAAGTCGCCCTGGCTTGGTTCATTCTGTCTCTGTTTCTGTGATTGTATTATACTTACTGTAAATACACTGTAGTGCATGTTTGTTTTATTTTGTACACAGTGCATATGCCGTATGCACATGCTCAAGGTCTTCTTCTCCTGGCAGCGCCACATACAGGCCTGGCATATGCACTACAGTGTCATCACTACTATGGCGATGTACAGCATGTACTACAATAACCACCTGTTTTGGCTTAATGGTGACACTCTTGCTGATTTGAATAGATAACCCTGGGCCCCTTTTGCCTGGGGCCCTCACAGCTTCTTGAAACGCCCCTGGATGAGTCAGTTATACCGGTAGAGTAACTTTAAATGCAAAAGTCCCCAGGATCTATTTCTGCTATCAGTTGATTGGCAGCTGCCTGCAGTGCAGCTCAGAGGATGATGTCATCCCTTTAACTTTGCAAGTGAGGGGCGGGGTTAGGGAGATAGGGGGGGAAGGGGGCGTGGCCTCTCCACTCTGCCAGTTGCCGGAGTTTCAGGTGGATTCAACTTTCACAACAAGCGAGTCAGCGGCTCAGAGCAGCTGTACACTGCGGCGGGACTTACGTGTCTCACCGGACAGAGACAGAGACACAGACACACAGAGACACAGAGTGAGCTGTTTAGAGGTTTAGAGTGAAGTGTCAGGACTCATGAAAACACACGGAGAGAAACGTCACGAGGGAGAAAATGCACTGGGAGCAACTGCTGCGTTTGACGAATGGAAAGGTGAGCGGCTGTGGAGTTAATTAACAAGAGTTTTATAATAATGTTAGTTTCAGGGTTAGTTGAGAAAGTTTCACGCACGGGTTTCCTCCCCGGATGCTTTGTGGTTTCTGTTGTTGACTGTCATCAATTAGTCATGGCCATGTGCTCACAGGTGAGCCTCAGGTGTTTTACCTGTGTGTGTGTGTGTGTCATAATTTGTGGCAAGCCTATTTAAAAGCTGGTTTTTGTGTGTCTTGTGGAAGCCAAGTTTTGGTTTCTGCCTTGTTCTCTGAGCCCCAGTCATTACTTTAATGTGTTTGTGCAGCAGTGAGAATAATGTTTTGGTCATAATCCCGTGTCCCTTGTTGCTGGATGAGCTTCAGCAGTATCACAGTGTTCTCTGTTCATCCCCTGAGGTGTTTTAAGAAATTAATCACACCGTCCTTCCTGTGATTGAAGGTTTGTTTTCATTGTCTGTTCATGGTCACTATATCTAGTTTTTTTTGGGGGGGGAAATACAGGAACAACTCAATTAAGATTAATAGTCTTTGGGTTTTCCACAAATAATAGTTACTTATAAGCTCCTTTCCAACACTCGAGGACACTTTATGAAGACAAACAGTAATAAAAACAGAGAATAGGATGACACAGTATACAGATAATGGAGTGAAAATAGGCTATTTTCAACAGATGGGTTTTGAGTCTGGATTGGAAGAGGGGACGAGAGACAAAATGCTTTTTTTGTGCCTCGTGACAAAATCAGACCCACATCTGCAAGACTAACTTATAACTTATCTACCAACCCTGTATGGCACTTTTTAAAAGAGTTTTAAAAGTGCGTTGGCGGATTCAGTTGAAGAAATATTAAGCCAAACAATCCACAATAAAAGGTTAATATCAAAGGGTCAAATAAGTAATGTATTAATAAAGAGAAAATAAATATATAAACAAGGTTTTGTGAATGCCAGTCTATCAACAATTGGTTTTGAGAAGTGACTTAAAAGAGCTCAAGCAGGTCATTCCAAAGTAAAGAGGACCTGATGGCAAAAGTACAATAATCCTCTTGATTTTGGCAGTAAGGAGGCCCTGCCCCAAAACCCAAGGCTGTGGTTAGGGGCCAGACCCTAAAAGTGATCTTAAAATCATTTCTAAAGGGAAGAACAGCCAGGATTGTAATGTGTCGTGTCATGGTGTATAAAACCAGAAAGGAGATGAGACTCTTGATACCAGAGTGGAGTGAGTTACAGTAATCTAGCCCAGAAGATTTAAATGCATTGATGAATTTATTAAAATATGTGTGGGGAAGCAGTGGTTTCATTTTGGAGAACATTCTTAATCGGTGAATCTGCTAAAAAAAAAAAAAAGGTCATACATATATATGTGTGTATATATATGTATATGTATATACACATATGTAAGTGAATTATCAAATTGCAGGAAAAGTATTTTTATTTTGTAAAAATAGGATTATTGTCTTGACCTCTGCACATCTTATTCTACAGACTGGAGAACATCTTTGTCTCGCAGATCTGCACAGATATCACACAGTGGTCATTTTAAATGTGTTTTTTGAAAGAAAATGAGAAGAATGATGTAAAAAATCCCTCTGAAATCACAGTTCCGGTCAAAATAAACATAATTCGATATTTATTCAAAATTGTTCAGCCCTACCTGGTACTACTTTTTTTGTTTCTATTTCATTTCTTAACTTCCAATTTCTTTTCTTAAAGCTCTGAATGAAAAATGAATGTACTACCTGTTCCTCTTTACGCAAAATGACCGCAAGTGGCCTTTTTTTTACTGCTTCACTTTGCTCTATTTTCAGACATAAATGCAGAAGCTTCTTTTTTTCTCAGTGTCAGCAAACTGACACCTCAATATGCCGCTCACACTTTTTTTTTTTTTTCCGTCTTCCCCATCTTTAATTCCTTATTCTAACTCCTGACCTGTTTTCACCCTCAGATCGACCGGCTGGAGGTGAGTGCACTCGGCCAAACGCCGCTGGCCGTGTCCTGCGGGACCGACGGCTCGTTTGTGGGGGCCGAGGACGCGGTCCTCGACCCTCAACGCACTAAGCAGGCGATCGCCCAACTGCAGCAGAAAATCCTCAAGCTCACGGAGCAGATTAAGATCGAGCAGACGGCCAGGGACGACAACGTCGCCGAGTACCTCAAACTGGCCAACAATGCCGACAAACAGCAAAGCACACGCATCAAACAGGTACAGTGAAGAGCTATGTTGTGCACGGTGAAATGACGGCTTGAAGCATGAGTCACGTTTACAGACGCTTTGCCTTCAGCTCACGTTACCCAGACATTTTAGACTCCTCAAAAATGGAGAAGTTTAAAGGGCCGAAATAGTGTTTTCTTAAAATGGGTGCACTTCCTGTCTCATTGTTATTGGCTCGCATAAAGCGGTAAAAGATGAACGATTAGTATGCATATCACTTCTGCATTCAAGCTCGTCTTGACCCAGAAAGATCTACAAATGAAAATATAGAAGAAGCATTGGTGTAGCTTTCTGTATTTTAATGTTCCACTTTCGTTTCGCATTGTCTTAAATGTCGTCATCCCCTTACACTTGAACGCCCCTTCACTATGTGACTGCACATGCCAGCTGTGCATGCTCTGTGTGTAGCACTACAGTTCATATGGTGGCACTCACTCTTGTTAGACCTAGACCTGTGGACATCGTTTGTTTCTCCACAGTATTAAGTTTGGTATTAAGTACTAAATATGTCAAAATAAAGTAGATTCTTCACATATCCTGTACATTTCCTGAATGAATGAAACCTTGTTCTGTCAGGTCTTTGAGAAGAAGAACCAGAAGTCGGCGCAGACCATCCAGCAGCTGCAAAGGAAGCTGGAGCACTACCACCGCAAGCTGCGAGAAGTCGAGCACAATGGCATCGCACGCCAACCCAAGGATGTTCTGCGGGACATGCAGCAGGGGCTGAAGGACGTCGGGGCCAAAGTCACGGGCTTCAGTGAAGGTGTGGTGGACAGTGTGAAGGGAGGCCTGTCCAGCTTCTCGCATGCCACGCATTCCGCTGCGGGCGCCGTCGTTTCCAAACCTCGAGAGATCGCGTCGCTGATTCGCAATAAATTCGGCAGCGCTGACAACATCCCGTCCCTCAAAGACTCTCTGGACGATCCCTCAGTGGAAGATGGTGTGCCCGTGGCCGGTGGACGGTCCCTGGGCATCGCTGGGCATCACCTCCAGTCCAGTCCTAAGTATGGCAGTGAGGATGACTGCTCGAGTGCTACGTCGGGCTCGGCGGGGGCCAACAGCACCACAGGGGCCCCCGGTGGACCCCCTAGTTCTAGGGGCAACACACTGGAGAGGAGCCAGAGCTCCGGCCTGGATATGCTGCTGCAGGAGGTACAGGACCTGAGGGAGGGTCAGGCGAGGCTAGAGGAGAGCCTGGATGGCTTGAAGACCCACTATCAGAGGGACTACACCGTTGTTATGCAAGCATTACAGGAGGAACGCTTCAGGTAGGAAACACAAACAAGTGTGTCAACCCTTGAAATCCCCTAAAAGTCCAGCAGTGTGTCATCAGAAAGAGTTATTACTATATTTAGAAACCTGGTCCTGAATGCATTCATATCGCTGTGCTATCTGGTGCATCATCACAGGGAGGAACGCCCTGCTGGTGCTCCACGCAGCTCTTTTATCAACGCCTAGCTCACAGCGGATAAAAACTAAACCTTGACCTGGAACTCATTTACGTCGACAGCCACCGTTAATATGGAGGTGATGCCGTGACATTCAGGCTCAATGGAACGTCCTAGTGATCAGGAAGAGGGCCGATCGAATTTGCCATTTGAAACGACGCCAGAACAAATCGTGTATGCAGCAGTTAATAAGCTACGCGTTATGCACTTTTATTGGGTTTCTCAATCCTGGTCCTGCATGTTTTAGAAGATTCCTTTCTCCAAAACACCTGATTCGATTTAAATAAAGGTGTCGTTATCAGGCTGATGAGCGGACTATTTTGAATCAGGCGTGTTGGAACAAGGAAACATCTAAAACATGCAGTGCAGTAGGTCCCCAGGGCCAGGACTGAGGGACACTGATCTAAAGGGAAAACAGGTAGAATAAACTATTGAATGACTAAGTGCAGTATAAAAGCTATCTGTCATATTTATGAATAAGTGAATTGGGATAGATAGAGTAGTGATAGAGCCATTCCACTCTTTTCTGGTTTTTTAGAGGTTAGTTACCTTTGAAAACATGATAAGAAGGATAATTTTAAACAAAACAATGCTTGGGATACAAAAAAGGTGCTACTAATAATAATAATAATAATAATAATGATAATAATAGCAACTAGAGAGGCTGCTCCTGTATCCGTGCCCTGATCTTCTTCCTTGGGCTATAACCTACAAACTGTCCCTTACTCTTTTAGTTATGTTGCTCACTGACAAGACAGACAGGCAAGCAGAGAGACATGAACCGACTCAGAAACATAACGCCCTTGGCGAAAGGCGATAATACAACAATAATAAGAATAAAAACAACAACAAACCAAGAAAATATGCAAATGAATGAATTTGCAAACAGTTATTCTACTGTCACGCAAGGTTCAAGCGGTGCTTTTTATTATTTTCTATGTACTTTCTATGTCGTTTTCCTGCACTGCATACTAGCAAATGTGTCGTGGTGAGACGGCAGACAAAAGGGCAGGAGGACAGACACTTCTACAAGTGTCCTCCACATCTCTCAGTGTTATTTCAGCCTTCATCCCTGCTCTGCATATAGACTCAGATGTCTCTGTGAAGCCTCTGTGGACATTTGGCCTTGGGAGAAAAAAAAAAAAACACATCCACATTCCTGCATCGCGGAGTGTTCTGAAAGCAGGGCACAAAAGATTAAGACGGGTCAGCACGGAGGCACGACACTGATAAGCCACAGAGGATTTAATGAAAGAACATTTTTCTTCCTAAAATGTCCATCCCAGTCCAGAGCCTTTCTCCTCCAAGACAAAACTATTAGTGACCACTACAGACCTCCTTTTCAGCCTGCCTGTGCGGAGAATAATCATTTATAAACTAATCATGTTGCTGTGTAGCTCCTCTGGGACTGAATCCATCTTTAGCAGAACATAGATTTGCCTAAAATGCAACTCTCAGCATGGTAATTGATAGATTCTGAGCCAAAACACTTAATCACATGACTGAAAATGAACCAGAAACCCCTTTTAATAATAGAGTAATTGTTTGGTTTGCTTGGTAATAAAAAACAAACAGCATTTGAATATGTTGCTCACATATGATCATAAGAATATCAGTGTAATTCTAATGAAAAGGAATCGAATCCAGACTAGCATATACAGAAACTGCTTCCTGTCTACTCCAATCCTATGATGTCCCTGCCAAAATAAACAGTGCTATAGATCCATCTCCTCCTGCTGGACACTTGCCATTGGTCAGTCATCGAATGCTGACCATCTCTGATTGGCCAGTGGGATCAGCAGATGAGCATGTATGTCACCCGTTGAGTCAGGCGTGGTGTGGTCAGATGCCTTCAGGATCTGTGTCTGCTAATTCCTGCATGTGCCTCTTTGTCTAAGCTTATTGTTGCCTCTGACTCTTGTGTGTTTTTGTTTGTCCGTGTCTTGTGCGGGTCAGGTGTGAACGCCTGGAGGAGCAGCTGAACGACCTGACAGAACTCCACCAGAACGAGATCCTCAACCTCAAACAGGAGCTGGCCAGCATGGAGGAGAAGATCGCTTACCAGTCTTACGAGAGAGCCAGAGACATCCAGGTTTGTCTGTCAGGCTAAAGTCCACAAACACAACCAATGAAAAAAACACTCAAAAAATAAAAAGTTAGTATAGAAGTACATGTACATTATTTTAATATATATAAGCTTATGTCAGTATTTATGTTTGGAGTCCTTGCGATGTACTGCATATTTACTTTAGATTAATGTTTTTGTTATATGCTTAAATGTTCATGTTCTATCTCTAACTTATTATAATAATAACAACAATTGACAATAACTTCATTTATATAGCATCTTTAAAGAACAGTTTATGAAGTGTTTGACGGATACTCAGGGTTAGAAACAACAAGTAACGGAAGAAATGAAAATAGTAGTTGTAGCAGCAGTAGTAGTTGTAGCAGTAGTAATAGTAGCAGTAGTAGTAGTAGTAGTAGTAGCAGTAGCAGTAGCAGTAGTAGTAGTTGTAGCAGTAGTAGTAGTAGGGTGGAGTGGCTCAGTGTTTAAAACCGGTACCCTATGTGCAAATGAAAATGGTAGTTGTAGCAGTAGTAGCAGCAGCAGTAGTAGCAGTAGTAGCAGCAGTAGTAGCAGTAGCAGTAGCAGCAGCAAGTAGCAGTAGTAGTAGTAGTAGCAGCAGCAGTAATAGTAGTAGTAGTAGTAGCAGCAGCAGTAGCAGTAGCTAGCAGTAGTGCAGCAGTAGCAGTAGTAGCAGCAGCAGTAGTAGCAGCAGCAGCAGCAGTAGTAGCAGTAGTAGCAGCAGTAGCAGCAGTAGTTAGTAGTAGCAGTAGCAGTAGTAGTAGTAGTAGCAGCAGTAGCAGTAGTAGCAGCAGCAGTAGTAGTAGTAGTAGTAGCAGTAGTAGCAGTAGATGTAGTAGTAGCAGTAGTAGTAGTAGCAGTAGCAGTAATAGCAGTAGTAGTGATCTATGATGGCAGACACAGACGGGTCATTGTCTGAAGACAAACTTAAACGCTGGTCACGCCCTCTGTCAGTGAAAGGCATGATGTCATTGTTTCTGTTGACTCTTTAAACAGGAAGGTGAGACAGGATCCAGTCTGTCCATCTGCTCGTCTGCTTTGTTGAAAACATGAACATTACATCTAAATGACTCATGTTACTTCTGTTCTCTCTTGTTGATGATGAGGGCCGAGTGTGTTCTTGTGTGTGTGTGTGTGTGTGCGCGCGCCAAGTTGCCCCTCGTGGCATTTCCTTTACCTGACAGCAGGGGGTGGTAGAGTGCTATGAAATATACTCCCAGTGGCCACTTTATTAGGTACACTTGTAAAAGCTAATGCAGTCCAACAGCTGTGATAAAACCATTGAACTTCTGTGATTAACTGATTTATTAATTTGACAGCCATACTAATTATATATTATTTTACCGTGCTGTTGATCTGAACTGTGTGACTTGAATAGATTATTGTGGGTTTTGTTCTTTTGCTGAGTTTCTCCTCTCGTGCGTGTGCTCTGCAGGAGGCGTTAGAGGCCTGTCAGACCAGGATCTCTAAGATGGAGCTCCAGCAGCAGCAACAGCAGGTCGTCCAGTTGGAGGGGCTGGAAAATGCCACGGCCAGGACCCTCCTGGGAAAACTTATCAATGTGCTGCTGGCCCTTATGGCCGTCCTTCTGGTCTTTGTCTCAACTGTGGCCAACTGTGTGGTCCCCCTGATGAAGACCCGCTCGCGCTCCCTCACCACCCTCCTCCTCATCCTCCTGCTGGCCTTCTTGTGGAGAAACTGGGACGCGCTCTCGGGCTACACACACCGAGCCCTGCAGCCTCCCGGGTGACCAGACCCCGCGCCAGGTGATGCAACTGTTAGCCCGCCGCCGCCGCCGTGCGGGGCGGTCGAGGAACACGATTTGCCGTCAGACTAGCCGTGTGGCCGAGCGCTGAAAATTTCGGCTGAGCACTTTCAGACGCGCCATGGAATCAAGACAGAGTGGAAGAAACAGCTGATGAATTTTAATTCAGAAGGAAGAGACTGTTTACATCATTATTATTATTATTATTTTTTTTTTTTTAAATGAACTATTTTATCGCGCACACAATGTGGCACCTGTACTGTTTTTATCTTTTAGAGTTTAATCAATTTTAATGTTAATATTTCTAATAATATTATTTTTATTTTCAATGTTATTTTATTCAGTACCTTGTAGCATTACGCTCCTCTGACTCGACATGAAGGGGAGTTCAGTCAGGAAACCGGGCTGGCGATTAGCTCCAACAGCCTGGTCCAAGTGTTGTGATCATGTGGTGGAACACTCACCTCGCTGTGACCGGTGGATTTGACCCGTGGCTGAAAGAAAACGTCCTGGGAGTTACTTGCTGTGATGAATCGAGTGATGAATCGAGTTCAGACAGAACCTTTTAGAGAATGACTGTCCAAGGAATGAGAGTGTCAGGACTTTTGTGCTTCCTTTACCATTTCTAATATCAAAGATGTCTTTTTAATTATTTCCTTTTATTTCCAAGTGTAACAGGACAAACCATATTTAATATTGAAGTGGAAAGACAAAAAGGGGCGGGGCCTTCGAGAGCGACCGCAGAGACGGCACACGGACACAGGCGCTCTCTGGTTATCGTCAATCTGACGTATTGTCAACATGTATTCGATACTGCACGTGTCCATGAAGAAAAATCACAATGCAATGGAGTCACTTTTGCTTTTAAAGGAAAAGGTCAACGTCAAAGCAAAATCAATTTGCCGGGGGCCTTTCCCCTTTGCCCTCCCCCCGACCGGAGTTGATCAGGTTAGGAGAGACAGACGGCCGGTCCTTTTGCAGGAGAAGGAAAGATGCTGCTTCATATCTACAGTGCTCGTCGCCTCCACTGCCACGCCAGTCAAAAAATGCACTGCCTGACTGTGACACTGAACTGTTCCCTGCCTTTTTTTTACTCCCACGTACGCTACGTCACGGCATAGACACTCAGTGCCAAACCTTATTTAACCCAACTGAAGACCCCGTTCACGCCCGGTATTAGCATCCATCCTGAGTGATCTGATCCTGAGGTGGTTTGAGGACACATTCCTGAGCATGCAAGAACACAAAGTGTCCTCAGGACACATTAGGTCCGGCTCCCTCAGCTGATAGCATCTGACTGTAGCGTCACAGTGTTTTTGTTCATTTATTTATTTATAGCTGCCACCACAGCTTTTTTAATGTTACAGCAGCGCTATAACATTAAAGTAGACACGCTGTGGTTACAAACATGATTTTGTTTCCTTACGCTTTCATCTCCAGTCCCAGTTTGCAGATTTATTAAGTAGCGTGTGTCTGACTGCACTACACGAGGTGGCCATTAGGCTTTTAACGTATTACGTAGCAGCGTGTGGAGCCTCATTCTGAGTCCTGCCGTTCAACTCAATAAAACAGAAAGTAATTTAAACTGACGGAGGATGAACTTTGTCTCCTTGCCAGTCCAAAAAAAATGTACCCACCTCATCTTTTGCCAATTTTTTTTCTCACTATTGTTTTCTTCTGTGGAGCAGCTGCTTATTTTATTTCTGGGTCAAAGCCTGGGGTGGGAAGTTTGGAACAACTCGCAGCCACATTATTTATCTCTTAAGTCCGGTTATCAGTAGAATTAACACAATAATTCCGTATTTGTCTCACGTCAATTAAAATTAAATTATGTTAACTTGTGTATTTGAATACAGGGGCGGGGAAGTCGTACTTAGGACTGTTCACATGTCATGGATGTTAATATAACGGGTCTGAACGGGGGCTAAAGAGTCCAACCAGAGGAGCGACATGGGAATGTTCTCAGAAGGTTTCGTGAATGTCTTTGCCTGGATGTCAAGAATGTAATATGTTGGGGAAACATAACTTAAAAATAAGACACACAGAGAGAGAGAGAGATAATGAATTAATCTTGACTCAAAGTTGAATCCAGTTCCTAGGTTGCACCTTAGTTGGGTCTTTCTTACGCTCGCCCTCTTTCTGAACTGCTCAAGGACGCGGCAGGATGACCCGAGTTAACACTGAAAAGTCCACCCTTGCATTTCGTTGCTGAGAAGCTCATTTAATTTACGGCTGCACCTCAGCACACCGACGGATGATAGTCAGGCTGAGGCGTGAGAAACCTTTGATGGCGACTTCTTCGCTGGGATAAGAAGAGTCGATTCAGGTCAGGATCACGGGCCGCTCTCGTCAAAAAAAAAACAGAACCTCACACAAAGAAGGAGTTCACTTTATCTCTTCTCTTGTCAAAATGTCAAACGTGGAATTAAAAAAAAAGAAATGGCAGGAAGTAGATTTATCCGTTTCGTGTTTGCCACTGTCGGTGCCGCGGACAAGTTGAGAGAGAAAGAGAGTGATTTGACCTTGGCTTGACCTTGCAGTATCTTTTTGTGACGTAGGGTTGTGTGCTAAATCACTCTAGTGCCTTCTGATGTCCTTTTCTAAGTGTGGAATAAAGTGCATTCCTGACTAACTCATGCTCTTAAAGTTTCTTAGAAGTGACTTTTTCTGTGTGTGTGTGTGTGTCATGGAGACCAAACCCTGGTCCGAATGAGGCTGAAGTGGTTCAAGTTAGAGGTATTTTTAACGCTGGGACTGCTCTTTCTTTTTAGGTCAGGCTGTGCACATGTGTGAAATCCAAGAGTCATTACACTGTGCCACAGTAAAATATTCTTTGAGTTCCATCCTAAAGGTATTAGAACACACATATTTTAGGTTTTCCTGGGCTCCTCTCATCTGACAAGCACTTTTTGTGATTTGTGACGACCTGAGATGAACTCTCTATCTCTGAGTCTCTTTAACTCAATATTCTTGCATGTTTCTTTGCACCATAGGTCTTTGTCGTCGCTGCAGCACCAGAACTGACCTGCACTCAGCAGGTGTCGTGGAGCGTCTGTTTTGGCTGAACCTGCTCTGTGATTGGTCAAATCCTCTTGTCACGTGACATAGTTCTTTTGTTGTAAGGCTGTACACAAAGTCTGAAGGAGGAGCAGAGATGTTGTTTAACTCCTGAAATACAGAAGCTTTTAAATTGTTGATATGTCTGGAGTCAGGTTTGTGTTGTGACCACTAGATGGAGACCTTTAGCCTTGTTTGTGCCTTTGATATTTCTTTCCATGGATATGAATTTTGTTACACTGCGTTTTCTTTTTTCTTTTTTAGGAGAAGGAGAAGAAGAATGTGGGGGGTGGAGACTGCCTGAGCACAAGGAGGTGTCTCTCCTTATCAGGAAGGAAACAGGTTGGGTGGAAGACCCCTTTCACTGTTGTGCAGCCTCACTGCCAAAAGTCAGTGTGGGGCCTCGAGGGACCTCATTTTCATCATCAACACAGACGAAAAGCATTTCTGCTGCACTTTTTTCAGCCATTGTCCCTCACACACACACACACACACATGCATGCATTTTAATTCTGTCGTGTTGGACTGAGCAGCACACACACACACACCTCGCCTCTGATATCTGATGCTGACAGCTCGGACCTGCACTCAGTCCCTGCAGGACCCCCCATTCCTTTCTCAAGTGCACACACACATTCTGTTACAGCAGCCTTAGTGAGGACCCTTTAAACATAATGCGTTCTCTGACCCCTCACCCTAACCTTAACCTTCACAACTAACCCTAGGTCTTAACCTACCCTTAAAACCACGTCCCAACCCTCAAAAAGCCCTTTAAAATTGTGAGGACCAGCTAAAATAAATGGTATATAAGTTTGGTAATATAGGGAATATATCTAAATGTAAATACTCTAAATGTATACTCACAACCCACTACAGACATGCACACACACACACTCTTATTTCTCTTTAGGACATCATTTGCTGTATTGACTTCCCTTTATTTGAACGAAACTTATCCTTAACCAGTTACCCTAACCCAAACCTAGGCCACCACAACTAAAAGCCTAACCCTTCACCTGTAGGTCTAAACCTAACCCTAAGACCAAGTCTCAACCCCCAAAGAGCCCTTAAAATTGTGAGGAACAGCCAAAACATCTAGTTTATAGATTTGAATCAAAAATTGTGTCTCACTAGGATGAGGTTTTGGTCTCCATGAGGACTATAGGTCCTGACAAGGTCAGTGGTTTTGCCAGAGAAGGTCCTAAAGAGATGATAAATACAAGTGCACAGCTTTATGCATTCCCTAGCCCAGGGGTCTCAAACTTGCGGCCCCAATAAGTTATTTCTGTATAGTTTTTATTATTATTATTAGCATTATTATTATTTATCGCTCCATATCAAATATCTATATGAAATGCAGTGAAATGTCATCGTAAATTAAAATTATTTTAACCCCTAACCCTTTCAAAAAAGTTGAACACTCAGGTCAGGTTGAGTTTGAGACCCCTGCCCTATAACCCCTTACCCAAACCTTAACCATCAGGTTAAGATGTGAGGGGTGAACCTCCTCACATCTTTAAAAGCCCTTTAAAGATGTGAGGAGCGGCCAAAAATGTCCTCGTGTTTTATGCGTGTTTTGGTCCTCACAAAACACAAGAAGACACGCGCAGTTGCTCAGCTCCAGTCATTGTGCAGTTGCAGTTGAGGGGGGTCATTATGTTGCACTTTATCTGAGCTCTTTCCTCCTTTTCTCCTCTGCCAGATTTGATGCGCATGGCTGTGCGCCAAGGTAAACACGGGCCGCACTTATCTGCCTACTGAATGCTGCAAAGTGACGGAGAGGGAGAGAGAGAGGGAGGGAGGGAGAGAGAGAGAGAGAGTCCCCAGAGGTGTGCGCACAGTAAATAAGCACAAGTGATTGCGCACGATTTAGCATGAGCTTTAATTATCGCGTGTATTCAGTGGATGGCGCTCTCCACAGCAAACTGATTTATGCAGTGAGTCAGACACAGTCGTGGTCTCTCCTCTGTTCCAACATCAACCGTTTGTATTCACGGAGCTGTCAATGTATGCGCGCGCACACACGCACACACACACACACGAAAGAACAACCTCACAATATTGGTGCATTTTGAAGTGAGGGCGCATGTGTTGCGTTTGCATATTTATGAGGAGGAAAAAAAACAGATGAAATGTCAAAAAAAAAAAAAAAAGTTGGGATGTGTCCATCTGGTTACACTTTCACGGTACTTTACCGTGTGTGTGTGTGTGTGTGTGTGTGCCCCCCAAAAAACGGAACCATCCGTGTCTGCAGAACTAATCTGACGGAACACAGGGTTGGAGGTGAGCTGGTGGAGGTGAGTGACCCGACATTAACCCCGTGATGAGCGGAACCACGCAGTGGCGGACATTCATCATCAGCTGAGCCACCATGAAAGAGAAGGTCTGTGTTCTTTACAGCTTCATGTGAAACACTGAGTCCACTTTACTGCTCCAATTAAAAGAGCAGACGTGGTTCATGGGCATTTTTCATCATATACAGTATATATAACCTTTTAACATTTACATTATTGTCTCAGTAAGTAAAGGTAAAGTCTATATTTTAAAGAAAAGTGACATGTGCAAAATCCTTTTTTTCAATGCTATATGAACATATAGACAACTTTATTCTTTATTAGAATACAACCAGTAAATGCAGGAACCTATTTTCACTTGAACAGTAGGACCTCCCTCACCTAAAGCTAAATGGAATGGAAACCGAGTTAAATGGTAACATTTATTAAAATATAATAAAATAAAAGGTTTATTACACCTGATTTATTCAAGACATTCTTGGACAGTAAGACGACCTTAACTACACAAATACTCCCTAAAGATTGATTTTCATATTCATATTTATTAAATGACTCATTTCATCAACCTCAGAAATACAAATCAACAAAGTGGGATATAAATATATGTTAACCTAAAGTTGAATTTAGCAGCTGCAAACCTTTTATTATGGTATCTTATCTCCTGCCCCTAACCCTGAGGGAACGTTCTCTAGATGTTAGTTTTTGGTTTGGTTGGGCTAACATTCCCTGATTCGGAGGCTTTCTAATATAAAAGACCAACTTTCATGAGTTAATATTAGACCTGGTTAACACGCACGTTTGGTTTTCAGCAACTTGTTATTGTTATCAAACTACAAAAACAAAATACGACTCTCTGCGTGTAATTCTAACTTAGAAAACTCAGAACAGTGATTTAGTGAATCTGTTTATTATAATATTAGATGTGCATTTTTTGATTTTTTTGCTAAATTAAACTAAAATGAATTCAAAATGAAAAGAAATGTTCATGTTTCTGTTACAAAGTACAGTAAATCACCACAGACGTGTTGCACAATGACGCTCATTTTATTAGGATTTACTGTAGGGCTCAATAGGACGATGTCTCCATATGTAATTCTTATGCACCGTGCAACCACAGCTCATCATTCATTTCTCAGAATGTTTTGCCTCTGATGAATCAAATGCTTCTTTGTTTGTTGTTTTCTATTTTTAAAAAGTAAAAAAAAAGTAAAAGTACAGTGTGTTAAAATGGAAGTATTTTCATTCGGCAGAAAATGAAATATTTATACTTTTTAAGTGTACAATCGCCTCATTGTGTGAATTGTTGTTGATACCAGGAGCTGCTGTTTTACAGCAGCCCATGATGGACAAACTTAACTCATCTTTTTTTGGGATTTGATGCAAATTGGAAGGTAAAGTTGAGCTGAGGGATGCTGTTGCAACATGTTACGCACTGTACCTTTAAGTTTGTCACTCAGGAACAAAAGTCAGCCTTGAATTCTGTCACATGAATCGCAATATTTGTTAATATCCACAATATTTGTAGTGTTTTTTAAATCGTGATGACGTTTTTGGGCATTGGAACCCGAAAGACAAGGTTTTTGGCACATTTATCATCAGGTTTACAAATCAAGATCATATTTATGTTTGAAGAGGAGCTGTTGTCGCTCAGTGTGAGGCTCAGGAGTGAAGCTGCTGCTGCTGCTGCTGCTGCTGATTCTGCTGCTGCTGCTGCTCACTGGGCAGAGACAGAGGGGGACAGAGCAGAGGAGGCAGCAGCCAGAAAAAGGAAGCACGACTCGCTTATCGCGTCATTCTGGGCTTAGGCGTTGAGCAGGAAACAGCCTTTCCTCTCGTATTGTCGCAGGAACAAACACACATTTTTGTCTGTGCTCAATGCAACCCACGGCACAGAACACGCGAAAGCCGGTCAGAAGGAAAAATGCCTCCTTCGATGCAGACAGCTCTCCTGCTGCTCCTCGGCGTCCTGGCTTTGGAGACGCGCCGGGACCGTGCCATGGCGCTCCTCATCCAAAACGCGTTCGAGTCTCCAAATCACACCAATAACTTCGCGGTGGACCCGGTGTCCAGGAAAGTTTACCTGGCCACCGTGAACTCTGTCTACCAGCTGAACGGCACCTTGAGCGTGGAGGTGGAGAAGAGGACCGGACCCGTGGAGGACAACCTGTTGTGCCATGCGCCGCAGCTTCCCCAGGCTCCGTGCGAGCATCCAAAATCCCTCACGGACAACTACAACAAGCTCCTGGAGCTGGACCGGGAGCAGGGGGTGCTGGTCCTGTGCGGCTCCGTGTACCAGGGCTTCTGCGAGCTCAGGAAAATGGAGAATATTTCCGAAATAGCGGTGGAGTTCCCACCTGTGGGCGAGAAGACTGTCTTCCCCAGCATGCTCAACATCGCTGCCAATCACCCGAACGCGTCCACGGTGGGGCTCATCTTCAGGAGCCACGGGGGGAACACGCGCCTGCTCGTGGGGGCCACATACACAGGGGCCGGGACCCAGTTTTTCCCCAAGAACCACAGCAAAGAGGACCTGCGCTTTGAGAACACTCCCGAGATCGCGATCCGCTCCCTGAACATCAAGGATCTATCCAGACTTTTCACCTACGACATCAACCCCTCGGAGGATAATGTCTTCAAGATCAAGCAGGAGGTTAAAACCAAAAACAAGCTCAACTTCGTGCGCGCCTTCATCCAGAAGTCTTACTCGTACATTGCCTTCAACAATGACGCCAAACTGGGCCACAAGGAGAGTCAGCCCAACAGCATCCTCGCCCGGATCTGTCTGGACACAGACACCCCGAGGAAGTCGTCCGGGCCGGAGAGCAGGAAGCTGACCGAGTCCTACATCCAGATGCCGCTGCAGTGTGGATTTAACGGGAACACGTACAACCGGCTGCTGTCCGTGCACCCGGCGGAGATCCACGCCGAGGACGCGCAGAGCCCGGAGCCTTACCTGTTTGCTGTCTTCTCCAAGGACAGACAGTCGGAGAGGAAGACCGCGCTGTGCGCCTTCAAGTTTGGAGACATCGAGGAGGAGATCCGACAAGGCCGGAGGAACTGCTCCAACTCCCCCAGCAGCGACGTCCAGGTGCTGGACAGCGTCATCCAAGGCTCCGGGGCAGCCTGTATCCAGAAGGGGAACCTGGTGGTAAGAGGCTCACAGCTCCTATACATACAACATACTAAACATGAAGCCATGTAGTTTAATGCCATCATTTTATGCTTTATATGGAAATACTATAACAAAAATGTAATTAAGTATGTTTTCTTGGAATGTAAATGCTGTTAAGTCACTGAAACTTTAGATTTTCATCCAGAAGTCTATGAAAAATGGCATTTGCATGCATTTAACATATAAGTGCAGACACACAATGCAAATTTGTGAGACACGCAATGTTTAGTCACATTTTATTTTGTGTAAGGAAAGAAAAAATAGCAATCAGCCTAATTTATCAGCTGCACTAATTCTAAACGTCTAAAGATCAGTATCAGTGATAAAAAAAGCCCACAGTGGTAGACCTCTTAAGAGCCATATGACACACTGTGGTTCCACATGAGTTTTCTAGAGCCCGAACAATAGTCATTGTCTCGAGTGCATCACAGCGTTTTTATTAACCTCGCCATCGTATTTTCCACCCTATTGAAGAAATAAAACTGCGTTATTATTCCATTTGTGTCACAACAACATCTGGAGTTTATTTGGTTCCGTCTCTATTGAGTCAGCAAACAGAGACCCGAGAACTAGGGACAAATAACTCAAACGAAACAATCAGAGTAAACACAGTGACATCATACATCCAGGAACATTCTGGCTCTGCTAACATAAGTCACTACTGTGGCTCACTGGCCACTTTATTAGGTACACGAGGTCTGACACTTCTTCGTACTTTTGTTGTGGTTCGTGGTTATTTGACACACTGTTGTGAGTCACTGTTTCAAGCCGGTTCATTCCCCTCTCATCTCTGGCATCAACATGGCGTTTTCACTCAGAGAGCTGCTGTTTATAGAGCAGAGCTTTTTTTCTTCTTTTTTTTTTTCCCACAGACAAATCTTTGTAACGCGTCCAATTAGCAGTTTCCAAAAATACTCAGACTCAAACTTAAATCTCCCTCATCCTGACGGTCAGCAGCAAGTCACGACCTTCAACAAGTGTACCTAATAAAGGGGTTACACCATTCTAGGCTATAACTGAAAACCAGCGTCACATAAACCTGCTTCCGGAGCCGGATTTGTGAAACCTATAGCGTTCCTGCTGTTGTTCAGGACCAATATGAAAGAATGAAGGAAACCACACACATGACTGCTGCCGTATCCTTATGACACTTTCCCGTTGATGCTTGAAAGCAATTATCCCTCCTCGCAGCCCCGAGGCGACTCAGAGAGGGGATCTCTGGTGTCATGAGCAGAGGTCAGGATAGTTGGAAAGATGCTCCACAGCCACATCAGAGGTTATGGGAAGGGTGAGACTCCTCTCACATGCAGCCGCTTCCTATCTAATCAAATAAAAAAAAGAGGAATTACTTACAACGTTTCTCTGTTAACCCCCTCAGGCGTCTGCCGCGTGTGTGCCGTGTGCAAATTTAGCCACTAGACAATAAATAGCAGCTTTGTCATGCACAAATATGGACAAAATGCCCTCACTGGCCACTATATTAGGTACACTTGTGCAGCTGACTGCTAATGGCTCTGCAACCCAGTGCATTTAAGTTCAGACTGACGATCACAACGAGAGCAGGAACTTTGAACTTGCCTTTGAACCCAGCGTGGTTGTTGGTGGTTGAGAGGCCGCTCTGCACACACACACACACACACACACACACACACACACACACACACCACCATCTGTGGAGTTTATCTGAAAAGGAAAAACAGCAGTTTTCTGGGCAAATATTCCTCGTTGATGACGGAGCGAGCGAGTTTGAAATGAACAGAAAAAGCAACAGTAAACATGCAACATGTGGGAGTTTGAAACAGACGGACGACCTTACCCTGTGCCACTCCTGACACTTTATTGGGTGCCATGTGTTCCTAAGAAAGTGGCTAAACCGTGTATTCTGTTGTGTGTTTGTTTACACACTTTCCATGTTGGCAGCCCATGGCCAAGTGGAAAGAGAACTTGGCTTGTAACTGGGTGGCCGGTTCGAGTCCTCACGTCACAGAAAAAAAAGGGCTGGGGTATCCCCCCCTGAGCAAGGTACCCAACCCCCATTGGTCCCCGGGTGCTGCTCAGTGGCTGCCTGATTCTGAATTCTCCAAATTCTTGGAGGGTTTCTAGTGGAGGATGGGTTAAATGCAGGGAAGGAATTGTTTATTTATTTACACAATATATTTGCCATTAACTGTAGTACTTTTACCTTTATTCCTTTTTGGAATGAGCCGATATGATACTCCTTAGTTTCAAGTCCGATGCTGGTTCAAAACCTCCTGATTGGATATTGGAAAAATCCAAAACATTGGATTTCACATCCATTTTTCTCTGTTTTATGTTTCTTTATAGCAACAGAATATTTGTTTCCCAGCTTTTTGAAGCTTGTAGCGAGGTGGTAAACGCACTACAAATGTGAAGGGAAACAGAACTTTTTTTTGCTCTTAAAAAGCGTCATTACAAGAAATGTCCCGAAACTAAACGTGACTCTAAACGCTGTCGTTAATATGCCAGGCCTGTGTGTGGCGCTGTAACGCTGACACAGAAACACACTGAAAAAATGGAGACGAAGCTGCGAGGGAAGCTAATGGCTAGCTTAGAGAGGCGGAGCTATGACATCATCGTTTTCCCAAGAAAATAGCGTTCCTCTTGTTGTCGTGTGTTGTTTTGGGCTCTTCCTGTAAACCATCCCACTTTCCCCCCTCACAGAATAAACGCTATCGTTCTTTGGTGTAGCATTTTTTTGTTGCCATGACCACTGAAATGTGATCTTTATTTTTGTACTCACCAGTCTGAAGGCTACGACTGAGGGAAAGCCAGACACAATTTACGATAAGAGACAAGGCCGCGAGCAGAGGGGCCCGTGGGAAACAACTCTACAAATATCCACTGTGCTTAATTCTTTTTTTTTTTTCTCTCTTTTTTTTTCTGCCTGCTCTAAAATATTCAGAGAATTCCCAACAGATCCCAGTGCTCATCCAAGCGTGGCACAAATGTTTTATCGTTGCCTGCTGAGGATTTGACAAAAGCAGAGTATTATGAGAGTTGTAAGTCCTTTTCAAGTATTCACAGAGACGTCGAAAAGAGTGATGTAGGAGAATGAGCAGCACCGTCGTGATAGCGACAATCAGATCTCGTTTTCCACTTCACTTTCATCACACGCCGCTCTTTGTGCGCTTTGTTCTCTCCCGTTTCTCTAATCTTTACGCTCTCTTTCTCCCGTTTTGTGCAGTTGCAGCCCGAGCAGCTGGACTGTGGCGCTGCCCACCTGCAGCATCCTCTGGCCCTACGGAGGCCCCTGAGGTCCATTCCTCTGTTTGAATACCCAGGTCTCACGTCAGTGTCTGTGGACAATGTACACAACCACACTGTGGTTTTTCTGGGAACCAGTAATGGACGACTCCGTAAGGTGAGACACACACACACACACACACACACACACCTGCTGGTTTTGCATTCTTTGTGTGGACACTCATAGACCTAATGCATTCCCTCACCCTTAGCCTAATCCTAATTCTAACCCTAAAACCAGGTCTTAATCTTCAAAAGACCAGCCAAAATGTCCTCGCAAAGATAGATCTGCTTGACAATTAGTCCACACAGCGTATTTAAGACTTGAACACACGCACTTATAGACTTAAAACAACTTTAATCTCCATTAACGCACTCAGCATGTGAATTTACAGACTTAGTACAGATTAAGGTCCCTCTGCCTTCTGTGTTTGAGTTGAACCAATCATGTCTGAGCAGGTTTTGATTACCCACGGGTGACGGTTCTGTGTAGAAAAGCACACGATGTGGAACACATTGACTCAGAATGGAAAATGCATCCGCTATCAGATTTTTAATCTGCATTCATAAGCGAACAGTTTTCAATAGAGATGAGTCAAAGAACTTGTTAGATCTGGTGTTAAAACTGTAACTGCATTCCATTCATGTTGCTCATCAGAGGACAAAGAAAACAAACGTCTTTGGCTGGGATATCCTCTGTTCACAGCACAAGCCCAAATTACTGGACTTTACTCCTGTAGCTTTTTGCTTTTTTTTTTTTTAACTTCCAAACGATGAAGACGACGAGTTGTGACATTTGCTTCGATAAAACCAAGTTCACGGGGGGACACAGGAGCTGCTGTCTACTGCTGCTATGTTTGTGTCACTCAGGGTAGACCCATACAAAGGATTTCAAACATTCAAGTCACCAGGGTTTGAATTATAATCTTAACTAAGACAATCTCTCGCAGAATTCACAGTACTCATTGCCCGGTAGGCACAATCTGGCTTTCGTCAATATAAAATCAGCTAAATCGCTTTTGTTGAGTCATGTTTGGGCTTTTTTTTATTACACATAGATATTACACAACATTTGTTATGCAGTTGGAGAATTGTGTCTGAAATGACTCTGCACAAATGTTTCATACGTTCATAAATGGTCTAAAATCACTGATATCGGACTAATATCGGTATCACACAGTTGTATGTGTTGACTAGCTCAGCTCCCATTGGCTCCCACATAATTTGAACACAGGAAGTCACGTGATACCACTTTTGATTTTCTCTGTGGACTTTGGTGCAGGAAAGTGAGCAGTTTCCACTGTCACTTTCCCGAACTGTCCCTTTAAGGCGTCTGAAGTTGTGCAAACTGACCAAAATGTCCTCTCAATGAAAGTTTTGAATCCAGAAAGAAACAAACGTGATGTCGTGTGTTTATACAGTGATTAAACAAAGAGGTCATAGCTCAGTTATCCATAACCACGGTCACCCACAGAACGGAGTCATTTCATTTTAATGTGATCGCGCCCTCCAGCCTGGAAAAGCTATAACAGTAACCGCTGCATGGAGCTGCTCTGATGTGGCGGCCGAGTCGTTCAGTAAAGCAGACGTAGGTGTGCGATGGAACACTCACAGGAAAGTCTGCTTTCATGGGACGGCTTCTCTCGGTGTTGTCACCGCCTCAAAACCCCCCCTCATCCACGGCCCCGTTGGGATTATTCAGCGTGGACCAATCATGTGCTCTGATGTCCCTCCTCACTCTTAGTTATTGTCAAGCGATCACCAGGAAGCTCTTTACAAGATCAGTTGACGGGCCGATATTGGACAATGACTCAGTCACTCCTGCCGAGTGTGTGTTGTTCTGCGTGCGACCTCAGCTTCCAAACATCTTGCACTGGGTCTCGGCTCATGAATACCTTTTCCCGTCTAATTAAGAGCATTCCTTAATTTTGTGTCAGCCACATTCCCAGTCACCCCCGACTGCGCTGAGCCTGCGTGTACTGTAAAGCCGACAGTCTGAAAACAAACCCACTCTGAAAACCTTAGGCCCCCATTGTTGTCCGTTTTACAGCATGAACGCTCTTTGTGAACATTGTGACAACATTAGTCTGATGTTAGTGCGTTTTCAAACAGGGAATGGAAACAGGAAACTCAGGAAAAAGTTTTAGAGGAAGTTGGCAACAAGGCACATGGACAGTTTCAGCGAATAAAAGAGGATGCTGAGACGTGACGAAAACGTATTGTATCGCATTGTATCGCATCGCCTCGCATCGTATTTTGTATCATATCATATCTTGTATCATATCGTATCATATAGTATCGTATCGTATCTTGTATCGTATCATATCATATAGTATCGTATCGTATCGTATCATATCGTATCGCTTTGCCTCGCCTCGTATCTTGTATCTAATCTTGTATCATAACATATCGTATCGTATCTTGTATCGTATCATATATCATATCGCATCATCGTATCGTATCTTATCTTGTATCATATCGCAGACGCTTTGCGTATCTTGTATCTAATCTTGTATCATAACATATCGATCGTGATCTTGTATCTATCATATCGTATCGTATCTTGTATCATATCGTATCATATCATATAGTATCGTATCTTGTATCGTATCATATCGTATCGCTTTGCCCTCGCATCTTGTATCTAATCTTGTATCATAACATATCGTATCGTATCTTGTATCATATCGTATCGTATCGTATCTTGTATCATATCGTATCGTATCACTTTGCCTCGCCTCGTATCTTGTATCTAATCTTGTATCATAACATATCGTATCGTATCTTGTATCTTGTATCTTGTATCATATCGTATCATATCATATCGTATCGTATCGTATCGTATCGTATCGTATCGTATCGCTTTGCCTCGCCTCGACTCGTATCTTGTATTATATCATATCGTATCGTATATTTTATCTTGCGTTGCATCATATCTTCTCGTATCATAGTTTATCGTATCTTATCGTGTCGTATACGCTGCGTCACTATCAGGCCTGACTGAGGGAGAGTGTTTGTGAGTATACAGCAGCAGAGCAGCAGTCAAACTGAAGAACAAATGTTTTTTGTTTGTTTTTTTAAAACAGTAGAATTAGCTTTTTTGTTGGTGCTTGATTGTGTTTTCAGTCAGACTGCGACCTGTGTGCAGCCGTCTTTCTTTAATAGTGTAACGTTGCTGGAGTGTGGAGTTTGTGTGCAGAACGTGAAATTAACTGAGCTACCATGTCTCAATCCTAACTCCTCACTTTTTTACATACTTTCATCTCTAAAACTTGAGTACATTTTATATCACAAAGTTACTTTTGATACTTAGCTCCAGTAAATGTCATGTACTTTTAAGACTTTTACTTAAGTAATATTATAATAAAGTGACTTTCTACCAAAGTCATTTTCTGGTAAGACACTTGTACTTTTACTCAAGTTTACTTTGCTTATATTTAAAAGTTACACACAACAAATGGTTTTAAAAGCATGAGGTTTTTGTCTCTGTTCTCTGCTGAAGGAGCTCCTTGTTTTTTCCCTCAGCGCAGGTGAAGACACTGGTTTATCCTTGGCGGATCAGACAGTAATTGTTTTTTTTGGATGGTTTATCCTGGATTCACAGCACTGGTTATCTATGATGTAAGCAACACTGTGTGTGTGTGTGTGTGTGTGTGTGTGTGCGTGTCTTGCCTGATTGCCAGGTCCGCGTTTTTTTAGGTGTTTGACTTTGTCAGTAGTGCCAGCGTGAGAGAGTGGTGTGGTGAGAGAGTGGTGTGGGGTGGTGATTTCATGTGTTTACTCACATGAATGCATACCCTGTGATTATGAGCTATACATGTGTGTGTGTGTGTGTGTGTGTCTGCTCTGCGTGTGTTGTATAGGGGAGTGTGGTATTTTTATGACCTTGGGGCAACAACAAAATGCTCTCTGCTCTTTAACTTTATGTGTCTTTCTTTGTTTGTTTGTGTGTGTGTGTGTGTGTGTGTGTGTGTGTGTGTGTGTGTGTGTGTGTGTGTGTGTGCCCTGAGGACAGAGCTGTTACAGAGGTTAATGGTGCTGTTAGTGAGTGTAATGTGATTCTGACTGTGACTTTGGCTCAGACTAAACACAGAGGAACAGTGGTTGAGATTGAGTTAGGCCTCTTTTACTGTCTTTCAGAGAGCCCTCAGTGAAGTAATTTGTAATTACATGCATTTTTTAATGAAGTCTCCCCCCCTCCCCATTACAGCTGACTTCCATTTTCTGCCTCTCGCTGTGTCTGCCTTTATCTCACTAACTCTCGTGCAATTTCCCTCCCTCAGTCTGTCCTCCCCTTTTCACTGTTTCACTGTCTGCTCCCTTTTTAACTCAGCCTCAAACGTGAAAGCCTCTTCATTTCAGGTTGCAAACAAACACTTTTTTTTTTATCTCTTTATCTCTCTCTTGTTTTCTCTCTCCTGCACCTCCTGCATCTGTCTTTATTCTCTCTCTCTCTCTCATTAACACACAGGTAGAAATCCACACACACACACACACACACATGTGGAGAATGAGCATGCAGCAGCTGAGCACTCCTTGCTTGAATAGGGTCTTTCATGTGCAGGCAGATAGACAGGGAATAAAGTCAGCGTGACCTGTCAGTACCAGTACAGCAGGTGTTTCATTGGTTGACCTGGTGGCCCACTGTGCCACTCCTCTCCTCACCACTCCTCTCCTCTCCTCTCCTCTTCTCTTCGCTGCTCCTATTCAGCCTCCTGTCCAGGTGTGTGGGCCGCTGTTTACTCACTCCACACTGTGTCACTCTGCTGATGTGTTTGTAGTCGCTGGGGTGAGGGGTGAAGACAGAGCACAGCTGCCTACTGTCTCCAAGGAACAGTAGTGTGTGTGTGTGTGCCTGGTATTCCTTATTATAATGATAATAATAATAATAGTGATAATAATAGTACATTTTATTTGTTGGCGCCTTTATTGACACTCAAGGTCACCTACAAAAATAGAATAAAATATAGATGTATGTATGGAAGAGTATTAGGGCCACTGAAAAGAAAGAAAACAATCTGAATTCTTACTTTAATCTCAGAATTTACAAGACAGGCAGGAGGATGGAGGAGGAGGAGGAGGATCTGAGAAGTGATGCTGTGGAGACAAAAAGCAAGTCCCCGTAAAGTAAATCACTACATTTAAGGCCAAAAAAAAGAAGTAAATACAAAAAGTTAGGCTGAGGTTTGGGTTAGGATTAGTCTGGCAGTTATGGTTACGTTTAGAGTTAGTCTCCAGGAAATAAATGTGAGTCAATGTAATGTTGTCTGAAGTCATGGAAACCAGAGTGTTTGTGTGTGTGCTTGTATTTATTTCCTCTTTAGGACATTTTCTGGCATAAACACAGACCTTGTTAGGACCAGTAGACCTAATTGAAACCAAAATCTGGGTCTAAGATAAGATAAGATAAGAGAGTCCTTTATATAATATAATATAATATATAATATAAAAAAATATATATATATATTATATACAGTGTCACAGCAGCAAAGACAGTAAAGATACTGTGTAATATAGAACAATATCTACAATAATAAACTATACTATAGAGTGTACATTATAGACATTATGTTATCAGAGTATATCATATAGATTCAAAATCATTCAGCCCAACAAGATTTGTTAAATATTTGTCATTAACTGGTTAGATTTAAGGTTTGAGATAACACTTTGTTAAGGCTCTTCAAATGGACTAAAGTCAGTGAGAGGATTGCTGTGTGAACCTGTGTGTGTGTGTGTGTGTGTGTGTCAGTGGATGGATGGATGGGTGGATTGGTGGGTGGTGTAAAAATAAACAAACGCATGGTACTTGGAGGCAGAGATAATGCGTCTCATCAGCAGCCAACGCTTTACCGAGCTTCTGTCTGCTCTGGTTTTACAGTAACCAGCACATCCCAGTGGGTGGTGCCGGTCCTGTTTTGTGACAGTGTGGTTTTGTGTGTGTCGAGCGGATGGAGAGGCGACACCGTCTGTCGCTCGTGTCTCGCTGCTGGTCACTTTGCCAGTTCCTCAGGATGGCAGGATGTCGCCATTGAAGCGGGGGGAACCCCCACCAACACCACCACCACCACCACCACCACCACCCTGACAAAATAGCAGAAATAAGAGCTTTCTCTGTCTGCGTCACAGGAAGTCTCACTCAGCACAGTTTGTTTTTCTGTGTGTGCGTTTGTTTGTGCATACGTGAGAACATGTCACCCATTTTATTATCTTGGGTGTGCGAGTAGATAAATCACTGCTTGGGGAGGAGATTAGGCACAAGCGTTTGAACAAAGGGCGTCCTAAAATATACTTGAAGAAGGTTAAAACATTTGGAAATTCAAGATGAATGCACTTATACTGCAGACAAACACGAGATTTTGCCAAAGATGGATCAACAAACTAGAATATCATGTGTTATTATATCCGCCTTGATGATTTACGCTTGAATGGAAACTTGAGGAGTTGGAAAAGTCGGCGTTATCGATGAAAAGTCGACGTGATTTAGTGCAGCGGAAGTGGTTTCAGCGAATAAAAGAAGACGCTGTTCTGAAATGACGGCACTTCGGCATTAACCTCATGTGGTTTTGTGTGTCTACACCTTTCCTTGCCTCGCTTGTGTCATCTCAAGTTTTATTTGAAGCGTGAACCTCTGCTGGTGTGAACCCACCAACAGATTCTTTTAAAGTGGATTTCCAAAAAAATAAATAAATAAAAGCTGCGCCGTCTGAGCTTTTGAAGAAAGTGAGACACCTGACACCTGAGATGTTTGTCAGGGTTTTAAAAAAAAATCCTCCTAAGTGTGAAACCAAAGACGTTTTCTGTGTTAAGTTTTTTCTTTTTCCTCCACAGCTGACCCTCCTGGCAAACATGACCTTGGCCAATCAGTGGACCCTGAAGCTGCCAGCCAGCGAGGCCGTCCACCACATCATGACCTTTGATCCCAGTGACAGGAACTTCCTTTATCTCATGACCTCTCACCACGTAAGACTGCGTCTTTGCTGAGTCACACCTGTCACTGATTTATTCACATGTCCTTTATTCACATTATTGATATTTCTCTATCATCACAATTGAATAGACTACAAGCCAACATTACAAAAGTGTGAATCCTAACAGCGCCGCAATGATCCACAACACTCCTCCCATCTCACTTTGGCCTCTTTCACACTAAAATCATATGCGGTTTAGTGAACTCGAGTGAACTCACTGTAAAAGACAATTAACAATATTCCAGACGTTGGTGTTGACCTGTGATGTCAGCAGAAGAAGAAAGCAACTTCAATTGTGTTTCCTTTTTCTCCGGTGCAACTTTCAAGTAGACAAAGGGGAACGAAAGAGATTCATTCAGGTTTTTTTTTTTGTTCCCACCTATGCAGATCAGAGCCAATAAAAACCCACGTGCATTGACCTGGGAGTGGAATAAAAACAATTTACGCTCGTGTTTGAATGGCTTTTTCCACCAGTGGGAACATTCCCGTTCTCTTTCCGGCTGATAATTTCACCTCAGATACTTGTGAACTGCATCACTATTGGCGATCGCTTCCGCATGTTATGAATCATAACTGAGAATGCTAATGAGTTGCGTGGGAAATTATAGCGAACAACAAACAAACATTACAAGAACAAACAAACGTTTATGTGGTGAAAGAAAGAAGGAAAGAAGGAGACAGACAGACAGACAGGTTTCACTGTCTCATAAGAGTCACATGTACGTACGACAGGATGTGGCTGCACCTCCAGCTCTTCTGTTGTACATTGCAAATGCACCTGATTGTTGGCTGATTGTCGGGAGATGAAATCAAACCATGCTTCCTGTGGCAGAAGCAAATAACTGATTGTCTGTTGTGCTCACTGATAGTGAAGTGAAGCTCTTCTCAGACTTTGACATGACAAACACCCTGATCTATATATATATACATATATATATATATATGAAGTTTTCACAAAATAGTTAACCTTTTTTATTGATCACATTTAAATGTATTTAAACTCTTTTCTATGTAGTATTCACTTCAGTTTGCCTGTGGTTAACTGTATGAACATATATATACGTCTGCACTTTTTTAAGCTGTAAATCCGACAAAATGCTTTATAAAACACTACAATGAAGTGGACGCATTTGTTTATTATGCGTTTGTCAGTAAGTGTAGCTCCTCCTCCTCGTGGCCACACATTACCGTATAAACTTACTGGACTGAATCCACGTCACATTAATCCACCCGTCTATGACTACTCTGAAAACAATTTTCTTCTTTTTAAAATGTAGGTCAGACTTGTGACATAAAAGCATTCCGCTTCTGTCTGTGCCCACTTCAGTTACTGCTGAGTGTCATGGTTTCTTACTCCTACTACTACTACTACATTTATCAAAAGTGACAAATGCTAAAAATAAATGTATTTAACCAGAAAAACATTTCTGATTAAATACACAGTTACACACAAACAGGCAGCAGCCGTACATACTACACAAAGACATCAAAACAATAAAACATGCACATTTTCTGGATCACAATCATAAAATCATCATAAAAACCCCACAGAATCATAAAACCCCCCATAAATCAGCAAGAACATCAACAGACAGATGTGTTCTCCTAAAAACGTCCAAAAATACTGAAATTAATTAGTTTACAAAAGATGCTTTCTCTAGTGAACATGAAATCATTAAAGTTGGACAGCTTCAGACGGTGCTGTCACATGTTGATGTTGATGTTGTTGTTGATGTGAAAAAAGGGCAGTGTTGGAAAATACCTTCTTCTTTTTTTTTGCCAACCTCTTTACTTTCTGAGCGTTTGGAAAACAGCACCTGGAGAAAGTCAGGATCCAAATAAAACCTGGATTTAAACCCAGAACCTTCTTACTGTGAGGCATCAGCGCTGACCACTGCGCCACATTTTCAGAGCTTTTCTGTGTTTATGGTCTGACATGATGGTGGAACGTGATTATTTTTTGTATTATAGATTTAATGCATGTGTTGTTTGTTTGTGTGATGGTGTGCAGATGCTCAGGGTGAAAGTGTCAGAGTGTGACCAGTGGAAGAGCTGCAGTGGCTGTTTGGGAGCAGGTGACGCCCACTGTGGATGGTGCACTCTGGAGAACAGGTAAACAAACACACACACACACACACACGCACACACACACGTGTTGTTGCGCCCCCTATCTCCATCTCTCCAATTAGCCGCGGTCCTCTGACTTGTTTCCCTCTCAGCTTCTCGTCTGCTGCCAGGAAAACATAATTCAATCAAACTATCGTATGTGTGTTTTTTTTGGTGTGTCACGCACACGCCACACGCTCTCTCGACACAGTCTGCTGACAAAATGTCTGTCTGTGGTTGTGTTCCGTACCACACACACACACACACACACACCGTGCAGTGTACGAGCAGATGGGGCCGCTTATATGGGTGATTTATTCGCGTTATTGCTGGTTTTCAAGCGGCGAAAGATCAGACCGATGTCGCAACACACGCACAATCGAGTTTGTCGTTTTTGATATTTGTTTTTTTTTCATTGTTTGAATTAATGACACCGCCGAGGCTCGTTTGCTGGTTTTCATCATCCTCGTTCTCGGTTTCTAACATGTCGCCTGACTAAATGAGTCTTGGCAGCAGCGGAGTGTATTTTTGGGTTTTTGAAGGCTGCTGCTGGAGCAGGATGAACCCATTCTGTTTTTTATCGGGGCCTCACACTCGGGAGGAGCATCATTGTTTTTCTGAGTGGACTTCTTAGTTTTTTGTAAGGGAGGGGAGTGACAGGCTTTGGGAGCACCCAGCGAGGAGTGACTTGGCTGAAGTGTTACTGTGAGCACACTGATTAATGTGGCTCTGTCAGGACTGGATCTCTGGCGCTGTGTTCGCTCGCTCTCGGGGAGAATATGTGTGGTGATGAGCCGCGTGTGCGTGTGTGCGTGTGTGTGTTTGTGTACGTGAGAGGGTTGGTTGCTTGGTGATTAAAGCAGATCATACGAGATAGTGAATTTTGTGATGAGTTGCGCTGCAGCTCTGGTGGCTCTGGCATAGCCAGGGGCCATTCAGAGCTGGAAGAGTGGAACTGATGAGAGTTGTGTGTATGTGTGTGTGTGTGTGTGTGTGTGTGTGTGCGTGTGGTCAAACTGTGTCACTGTCATCTCCCTGTCTCTTCTCCTTATCTATCTATCTGTCGTTTCTTCATCCAAGCTCCTTTCTCGCTCCGCTGCACTTTCTTTACCCTCGTGATACTTTCTCTCTGTCTTCATCTTCTTTTTCCCCCCAGTTATTTTTTTTTTATTTTTTGAATTTAGTTATCCCTTTCTCGACCTCCCTCTCTTTTGCCGCTCGAGTCCTCGCCTCCTCTTCCCCTCGTGCCCTTGTCCTCCACTCTATCCCTCTACAAAGGCGCGTTGATTGTGATGATGGTGGTGGGAGGGAGAGCGCACACTGGCTCTTTTGACAAGGAAATGTCAAAGTGTGTACGCCTGTGTGTAAGTGTGTGTCCCTGCGTCTGGGTCTTGAAGGCCAGGGAGCTGATGTCATGAGTGTGTGTATTTGATGCACTGTTTGGCCAGTCATGCTGGCCGCTGGGCCGCCGCTGTGGCCTGCAGAGCCCAGGGGGAGGATCAGGAGGTTGACATGTGAAGGGGAGGGGGGGTTGGATGGTCTTCTCCATCACCATGCTCTCTTGATACAACCTGACAGAAAGAAAAAATGGCCACTGGAGAAATATCTTCAAAATCTCCGACGCCTCCGTGGGTGCCTGCTTGATTTTCTGGGTGGCTCTGACGTCTCCCAGCATAAAAAACATGTCTGTTTGCTAACTGGAGTCTGCATTGTTGTCTGGAAAAAAAGAAGAAGAAGGAGAGAGAGCTCGTTCCTCTGCCAGAGATAAAGCTCAGTCCTTGATCACTCTTCGTGCCGGCGCTGGCTTAATCTGGCACATGTCACAAGAAAGCACTTTATTTTATCTTTATTGGAATCAAATTATGCGTCATGTGCAGACTTAGCTATTCACAAATTATCATGCCTATTTGCACGTGTGTGTGTGTGCCTCACAGTGTGTGTCTGTGTGTGGTTTAAAGCTCATATGTTTTTTTTTCTGGTGTTCAACTGTCACACTCTGGCTTCGCACCTTTTCTGATACTCAGGAGGTGACGAGTGTTCTCAGGTCATATTTTAGCTACATATAGACTTGTGGCTCTGTTAAGTTTTTAGAAACTGTTAAATGTGTTTGTAACACAGCTGCTGCTGCTGCTGCTACTTCATCAGAGTCTTGTGTGAGTGTGGAGGGAAACACAAGAATAAGGAAGAAATATCATTATGTGAGTGGCTTCATGCATTTCCTCTGAGACTGAATGTCATTTTCTTTGGTAAAATGAACATTTCCTGGATGCCTTTTTCACTTTATACTGAAGTGGCATTCATGAGGTATTCACTTATTACAGATAAACATCTGACATCGACTGAATAATCCATTGGAACACAAGAGTCCTTTGTGTTTTACTCCAAAACCAAAGAATGTAAATAATCCTCAAAACGTATATGTACCATCTCAACCACAGAGCTGGTGAACTGAAAACTGATTTACACAGTGTAGAAGTTTATTATACTGTCGTTTTCTTTCACTCATGCTCAAATATTACCCAGGAAAATTGGGTCGTTCAAAGAGATTTCTCTGAAACACACTTCTGGACTGTATGCACTCTGTGTCCCACACTGCTGACCCAAGAAGCCGGCACAAAAGACATATGGGCACGGTCATGGATAAAAAGCATAAAGGTCCAGGTAATAGAGCTGAACTCAATACTTTTTTCTGAGCACGGACTGAAATGAGAGTTGGCACAGAATGAGAGTTATTTTTGAGATTAGATAGATAGATAGATAGATAGATAGACAGACAGATAGATACATTGTAAGCTAACTAGCATGTTAACTAGCAAGACAAACAGACAGATAGCTTTTAAGCTAACGAGCAAGATAGATAGATACTTAGTAAGCTAACTAGCAAGATAGATAGATAGATACATTGCAAGCTAACTACCACGTTAACTAGCAAGACAGACAGATACATAGATACCTTGTAAGCAAACTAGCACGTTAACTAGCAAGACAGACAGATAGCTTGTAAGCTAACGAGCAAGATAGATAGATACTTCGTAAGCTAACTAGCACGCTAACTAGCAATATATATAGATACCTCGTAAGCTAACTAGCACTCTAACTAGCAAGATAGATAGATAGATAGACAGACAGATACCTTTTAAGCTAACTAGCACGTTAACTAGCAAGACAGACATACAGATAGCTTGTAAGCTAACGAGCAAGATAGATATATACTTAGTAAGCTAACTAGATAGATAGATAGATAGATAGATACCTTGTAAGCTAACTACCACGTTAACTAGCAAGACAGACAGACAGATAGATAGATACCTTGTAAGCTAACTTGCATGTTAACTAGCAAGACGGACAGACAGATAGCTTGTAAGGATAGATAGCATGTTAACTAGCATGATAGATAGATAGATAGATAGATAGATAGACAGATAGATAGATTAGATTAGATTAGATTATATTAGATTAGCCTACACCAGTTTCAGTTTCATATCATCACCAACCATAACAAAAAGAAAACAAAATAAGGAGAATCACAGACTAGTACATCAAACACCTAATAACACTCTATGTAGTGCATTGTCGAGTTGGACAAAAAAAACTGTAAAACATGTAAAAATGATTCTCCAAAGTTTTTATTTCTTCGATTCTGTAAATTTAAACAATTCCATTGAATCAAACCCCAAATAATTATTCAGTCAAAATATAATATAACAAACTATTATACACGGTCAAAACTGTATGCTTCTCCTGATTGAGCAACAACCAACGCTCCTATCAACCTGTGGTGTATTGCCTAATGGAGAGTTTATTTTAGTTCATTTATTTCCTTTAATTAACAAATAAAAAATGAAAAACTATTTAATATAAACACAGAATTGTCCAAGTCTTGAATGAAAAGGAGTAGAAAGAAGAATAATCTTATTTACCCTCTCCCTTCATCCCAATTAATCAATTTACATAGTATATAGAACAAAATGACAATTATAATTGTAATTTTACATTAAAATTATAATGGAGAGCACGTCCTCCTGCTAAGTGGTGGGAGGTTCTAAAAACACTCTTCGAAACTCTACATTTTCAGTAATATCTGTTGCAATATCACCACACACTGATGTTCAAGTGAGCTCTTTTCCTAGATTATTTAGCAGCGCATCACTGAATCTGTTGGTTTGGAAAGATGCTATAACAGCTCGTACACATCGTGCAGGGATAGTTGTCAAAATAATCAAAATGTGTTATGGTCTTCAAGTAGCCACAACTTTGATATGTCTATTATTATTTTTTATAATCTTAGCATCTGTGAAAGGTGCCACATATGGTGACACTCTCAGAGTGACAATGTTTGCAAGCTGTCTGATGAGTTTCTAACATGTGTCGCATGTGCCATCTTCTTTCAGCGACATTCGTCATTCTTGTGCGCTAAATAGCATATTGTTTGGACAAATTAACCCTTAGAACGCAGAGTATTTTGCTGCTTTTTTCCCTTTTAGTATGTTTAAACATACAGTTTCAGAGGCTATAGGAATGTGCAATATACAGTGTCTTATGTCCTTTTTTCAGCACAACCTATGCCATCAAACTATAAACACACCTGAGCAAAAATTATTAAAAAAGTTTAAAATCGGATTAAATTTGTGAAATTAGGAAATACGCCACAGTTCACTTGGCTCGTTTTTATGAACAAAATTAAAGAAAAACGGTCTGTTTTGTGACTTCTGCACAAGCAATGCTATTTTATATCACTACTAAAACATTCTTCATGTTTTTAAAGCCTGAATATGTGACCTATAAACCCCCCAGGATGTCAATGTTAGAAGCTGTGTATTATTCCCACGGTACTTTACCATGGGTGCACCTGTGGCCACATGAGCACTAAGGGTTAAGGCAAGTGTGGAGTTAGATTTAGTAAAGGGTTAGGGTATGCTTTCGGTTTGAATCCTGGTTCGACGGGGACACATCTGCATGTCCTCTCAGATTAGGACGAGGTTAACTGGCGAGCCTGACTTGACCAAAGGTGTTAATGTGAGTGTGAACGGTCCATTCTCTGGGGGGACCGTCAGTGTCTCTACAAAGTTTTGCACCAATCCATCTGAAAGCTGTGTCATGTCACTGCAGTGATGGACCAACCAATGGACATATTGGAAAAATAAAAGTTCATTTTGTTATCTGGACTGAAACCCATGTATCACACTGACAGCAGTATCAGAACAATTTCATGAAATACCAGCTGCGCGCAAAGTACAACTGACAGTGAAAGTTAAATCGATACCTGAGCAGATTGTATAATTTCAGGGTATTATACAGTTTATCCATAAACCCACCATAGTGTGACTGTGTTCAGAGTTTATGAGTTTGTTTGTATTAAAGGAGATTTTTTTTGCAGAGCCTATTTTTAGATAAGCTTCCGACCTTAAAGCCCCTCTCTGTCCCTCTGTGCCGAGGGGACTGAGGATCTGGACGTCCACTTTCCCGAGGCACAAACACTAACGCATTACAGGCATGCGGCGCCGACAGACACATGCTTCATTTTAAAACAACTGTGAAAGTGTTACGGGAGGGGGGGGAAGCGTGACGTGCCAAACTCATTATGTGGCATGTTTGGACCTTGCTGAATGGGGCCCTCTTCGGTTGCTGTGTACTGCGAGGTCACTTTGTCCTTCCAGCCACCACACTGCGGATGAACTGAGCTGTGTGCCAAAAGCCGGTGAAGCTCGTCAGTGAACCAGTGGTCAGAATATGAAGGCACCGTGTTTGTTCAATGACCTTTTGTAGCACTTTTCCTCTGCACATTCATTATATCCACAGAGACACACACACACACACCATACAATCTATGCTCTATGCATGTCCACAAAAATTTGTGGATGCCACATTAGTCTACTCGGCTAGATGTGGTAGCTGGCCCCATGATCCTAGTGCCTGTGGGATGGAACAGGTTGCCATAGCAATATGTGTGACCTGGAGTCAAGTAGTCTCTTGTGCAGAGCCAGACAAGCTGACAGCCGAGGTCTGAATGTGACATTAGGAGACCAGAGCACCTCGTAAATCTGTGGGAGGCAGACCATGTAACCCAGCGGTGAGAATTTGTCAAGCCCCAAAGTGAAATGAAAACACAAACGTCTCGTCGTAGAGGACACAACGGTGACCTTGTGTCTCTGCGTTCTCATGCCAGTGTGGAGTCTTGATCACAAGGAGTTTCTGAACAGGAAATTATTATTTCCTGGAAGATGTCCCCTTCCAAAAAGTTGCACTAAATATGATGTACACAGTCATGATTTGTAAACTTTCCCGTCTGTTGTTCTTTGTGCAGATGCACCATCCAGAAGGAGTGTCCCCACGGTCGGTTGTCACGCTCCTGGATCAGCATGAGTGAAGGCCCTCAGCAGTGTCCGTCCATCACGCTGACGCCTCCAGAGATCAGCATCTCTGCAGACATCAAGGTATCATCGATTCCCTTCGTCCCATTGTTTCCGTCTCACGCTTGTCATAAGTCAAACACACAACTGCTGTTAAGGTCATCGCACCGTAGTTAAAGCTGTCATCTCATGACTCCATCGCTATTATTAGACACACTATTATTATTGTAATAATCCTGCTGATAAAGCCATGCCAACACAGTGTGCCTGCACTACAGTTTATACACTTTGTGCAATGTACGTCTGAGCCAGTGTTTGCTAACCAGGGCAACAACAGATAGGAAACGTGCAACAGACTTCTTTTTCTGGGCGACACCAGATATCAAAACAAAAGCCAGAGCCTTTATTGTGTTAGGTTTGCACTCAGACTCACCCCCGGGCTCGTCTGTAGCTGCAGACGAAATTGACAGAGCAAACTTTACATCGTTTAATGATTTCACCCTGGGAGAGCGGCGTGAACGCGAGAAGTGCTCCCCAGTGACTGACCCTAACCCAGACACTAACTAAGAAAATGTAAAGAAAAGAAAGGAAAAAGAGACAAAGGGACAAAATACATACTTTAATCTAAGCCTCAAAAATGTCCTGCTTATTTTAACCATAAAAGTGATTTTGGCCATTTTTCCAGAATCACTTTGAATATCTGGCAGTTATTTGGAATTTACCGCATGTTAAAAATAGTGCATTTACAAAATGGAAATTGATTTTAGAGAGACAAACACTGCAGATTTTGCATGTAGAATTTGAGTTTTGAACAGTATAAAGTCTTTGTCTCAGTGTTCAAAAACAGGCCAAAAATGCAAACTATGCACAAGCACTTCCTGAAACAGCACACATGAAATTACCAGAATAACAACACATTGGCTCATTCTCAGCTTTCACAAACTGTTTGAGTTTTTCCAGTGACACAAACCGTTGAGTAATTACGGTAACGTGAATAACGCTTGTGCAAATGTGTCGTCAGCGATACGTCGTATTTCAAACAAAATCACTGTATCGAATAAAGAAAGGAAAATGTGAAATCCGATATGGTCCAAAAAAGAAGTTGCTGAAGCTAAGATTGTAAACAAACGGCTCCAGCAGCTTTTTCACTGAGTTGTGTTTTAATTTCCTTTTTTTTATGGGAGCAGAACATTTGTTACACAGTTGGAGCCTCATGTTTTTGAAATGGCTGGTTATGGCGAGGTAGCACATGCATCAAGCCAAATGTGTTCTTCACAGTTTAATATCACTGCTGGTACATACTCTAGTTTGGTGTTGCAGTCCAATACAGTTTTATTTTATTTACAAAGCACACTTTCAAAAAAACAACACGGTCGGCCAAAGTGCTTTACGGACACATTAAAACACACAGACGATAGTAAAACGTTAAAAACGATAAAAGACAAAACGGTTCTGTTTTATAACGCATTACATACTCTACATATAACATTTCTTTTTTTATATATATTTCTAAATCACAGTGCCTTCAGTGCAAACTACAGAAATCCCTTAAATGGTGTGCGCTATAATACTAGAATACTAATCTACTAGTACTAGTATTGTTGCCGTGTTGTAGCAGTACACTGTTATCACTTACACAAACTGCACCACTGTCATCGTGTTATCGTGAGTTTAGAGCACGTGAAAACATGCAAGTTATTTGCACCAAAACTGCAAAAAGTTTAATTAACGCCTGTCAAATTCTGTCATATTTTATTTTGTGCACTACATCTTTCACAATATGAATTTGGGACACAGATAAACTGCTAAATATTGAGTGTTGGTAACACTACCAGTGTGATTTTAATTAAACCTGGCAGGATTATGTGTCCTGGCAAACAGCGTGCATGGCTGCATTAACCTTGGGCTGTGACAGGTGATGTTCAGGAGATTAGGAGCCAAAATGTTTCTCGGCGATAGACAAAAATAGTGGAATAGATGATTGAGTGTATGGTACAAAGCAAAGCGACAAACTCGACGACCCATTCAGAATAACTGGTGGAATTTTAAACATAGGACAGATTCATGAACACTATGTTTAGCTGCAGAGACAATGGCGGAAGCTTTTATCCAGAATTTAATGACAGAATCGTTTTGGAATTAAGAATAAGGCTCATTTTTTTTGTTCTACTGTCGTGTCGTGTTGAGAAAGGGAACTTGGCAGCGAAGGAGGCAGATTATTTTGCTCAAGATGGAGCGGTGGAATAACATAACCAACGTTTTTTTGGTTTTGAATAAAGTAAACTCTACTTTTTATAGTCTTGTAAACCATGAGGAACTAAGGCTCTCTGTGTGAGTCTGTTTATAAATAAGTAATGTATGTAGTCTGAGGTGCCTTGAACCTGCATTCTCAGTAATGGCTGCTGTCAGTTGATATATTTTTCTGTGTACTGTGTGTATAATGACAAAAAAGTCAGTAAATACTTCCTTGTGGACTTTAAGGTTTCAGTTGCTAGTTTCAGGTCCTCAGTACGACATGAATCATCCAGTTTGTGTTTGTGTTTAGTGCTTTGATTGTGGGTCCGATGCTTTAACTTTCCAAGTGATATTGCAAACTTCAGCCAGTCATTACAATCTTGTTTGATTGAGGGTCAATTTAGAGTGTCCAATAAAAAGTGAGCAATGGGGGGTGGGTACTACTAGCCCTTGACCTGGCAGGGGGGTTTGAACTGTCAACCCTCCAGTTACAAGTCCATTTCCCTCCCTCATCCCTCCCAATGTGTAAAAGCAGATCACATTCACACATTTAGCTGAAACACAGCACAGCTCACTCTCAGAAAAGGGTTTTTCTCCCCAATGCTGATTGATTTTGTCAGACAAAGTGCAAACATTTCAATTCAATTGAATGTAACCTTTATTTAAGCAGGCAAGACGTCAAGAATATGTCTTATTTACAACGGCAGCCTGGCAAAAAGACAAAGCTTCTTGAGGGAGGGGGATATGTGGCTGAAAAGCAATATCAAAGGTCGCGAACCCCGAGTCTACAACAAATATTAGCAGCTGACAAACAGGGGCAAAGGTGTCAAGTCAGGAAACATGTTTTTTGAGTTTGTTCCAATGATGACAGACTTTGTTTTGGGTGCTTTCAACAGAACATGGCGTTGTAGACAGCAGTTGTAGTTTGCAACAACTGACACAGGTGGGGGGGAGGGGCTTAAGCATGGATAAGCATTTACTAGTGAATATTACGGCGGGCGTGTAAGAACAATGGCAGACAACACAACACCCATCAACTTAGCAACATTAGTAACTGTTGCACTCACAGCAAGAAGACCCGGGTTCACGACCCGGTCTCACTGTGTGTACGTGGGGTTTCCCCGGGTTTTCCCGTTTCCTCCCACAGTCCAAAAACATGCAGATTTTAGGATTTGGCAAAATTTGACACTCTAAATCGACTGTAGGTGTAAGTGTAAGAGTGAATGGTTGTTTGGTACCAGCGCCCCCTGCGACCCTCATGTGGAGGATGTAGTGGTAGATGACGAGTGAGTGCTTCATAGTCTGCTAACCTCTGATAGCTGCCTCTAGGTCGGCCCATCGTCGACTGTCAATGCGAGACATACGCTACTGCCGTAAGACACACCCCTCGCTTTTTCCCTCAGCTAAACTGTGGATGGGTGGATTGTCAATAAAAAGCATCAAAGCTGTTATTCTAAATCATTTCCTCCAGTCGGTGCACCATGAAACAGAGGCAAAATAACAATGTGATTATCGGCTCACTGGAGTCTGACACTTGGAATATATTTGACCTTTAATTACAGCTCATAATTAGACGTGGCCGAGAGACGACAGGTCATTAATTGGTTGGTTAATTGTGGGTAGTCGCTTGTTATGTAGGTCAGACTGTGCTGGGCTGGTCTGTAATGGATCCAGCAGCTGCCTGAGCCGCAGGAGTCGCAGGAAGCTCGGCTCAAGGTTGTCTCCACAAACAGGAAGCAGCAGGCAGGAAGTCGGGGGCTTCACTCAGGAAATGATCAATTCCACCAAACAATGGAGTGAGATATTCTCTCGGACTTGTTAGCACATGTTTGCGGCCACTTCAGTGTGTATCTGCTGAGCTGCAGAAAATGGCATTTCTGCTCTTCCTCTCTGACACCCAGCCTCCACTTCCACCCCAGTTTTTTCTCTATTTTTTTCCTCACACTGAAATAATTTAAGCTGAATTTCATGTCATGTCAGTGTGTGGTGTTATGTTCCTCATTATATGTCTGTCATACTTCATCACATAGCCGGATTTAGATGTGAATGTAGCACCGTGCCATCTGTTTCTTCATTGCACATGAGCTCTTTTTTCTTCTTCTTCTCGTTCTCTTCATGAACTCCTGAACAAACCTGAAGTAGTGGCAGCAACATTTGCCTCTAAACTTGCACATGAACTTAATCTGAATGAGTGGGAACGAGGAACTGTGTGGAATTAGATTTGTGTCGATATTTTCTAACAACACTTTTCACAAAGTAAATAAAATATCGATTTAATCGTTCAAAAATGTTTGAAAATACACTTTGCACTCCTTGATTTCTTCTTTGCGCTCCCTCTGCCTGGAAGTTGACATCCGACAAAATCATTTGTATAAAAGTATAACTTTTGTCAGATTATAAACTTTACATACAGACGGACGGCGACTCTAAGCCTGTGACGTCTTCCAGTCCATTGAGCTTCCTAAGGCCCGCCCACAAAAAAAAGTGTATTTTTAACCAATAAAATGCAATATTTTTGAATGATTAAATCGATATTTTATAATCTACATAATTAATTAGAGTGCATAATCTAATAGGATAAATGTCAGTATTTCTTTATGTTTATGCTCGTATCCTGATCGTAGGACGTCGGCATCCTGATAAACGGCAGTGTTCCTGATCTGGCCGGCTCCCGCGTGGAGTGCGAATACGGGCCGGGTGTTTCTACAGCTGCCACGGTGCACCTGGACTACGGCCCCGCTCAGATCCAGACCTGTCCGCTGCTCCCTCGAGAAAACTACCAACCCATCCTTCCCGGCACAGGTGAGACCAATGCACCATATGTTTGTTTTTCACAGAATCAAACACAGATGAAGTCCACACAAAAACTGCTGAGCCAGAAAATTCTCCGGATGGTGAACAAGACTCTGGGGAAAAGCGCTGTATTTATCTATCAAAAAAAATAAATAAAAAAAGATGTGCCATGTGAACTGTTCCGTTCAGAGAAGGTGTTTTTGATTCCCACAATCCACAAAAATGTCCAAAACAAATCTTTTGTACAAAGTTTAATTTAATTGTTACATCATGTGGAACGAGCTGCAAACCCATGTCGGACTGGCCCCAACCATGGAAACTTTGAAGTGTCGTCTTAAAACTCACTTTTAACACTGCATGATAACCGTGTGGTCTCTCTCTCTGTCTTTTTTATGTCTTTTGGTGTATTTTTGTGTATTTCTTATTTTTGTATTTAGGTGTTTAGTGATTTTAGGGAAATTCCCAGACTTCAAGTAGTGTGCAGCACTTTGGCAACCATGTGTTTTTTTAAATGTGCTATACAAATAAAGTGGATTGGATTAGATTGGATTGGAAATAGAATTCTCCTTCATCCAGGTCATATGTCAAAGTCAAGCCTCTTTGCCGAAAAACATTTTTCCACATTTTGGATGGCTCATTTGATTTTTTTTTTCACTTGTAAGATATTGAGCAAATGTAATTTCCCCCTCTTGTTTTTCCCGAACACAACAAACTCTCGTCGCCGTCTTGTTCGTGTTATGAAACAGATACTATCTGGAAATGCTTTACACATGCGGCTTTGTTTACATGCCTTTGTTTCTGCAGATCATCTGACTGTTTCTGTGGCGATAAAAGTGAATGGCACATCTGTCGTATCTGGGAACTTCATCATCTACGACTGCGAGAGGACTGGAGCAATACACCCCAAGACGTCGTGAGTCACACGCCCGTTGTTGCCACTGTTTATCTCAAGCTCTTGATTTATTCAGGGTTTGGTAATTCAGCGTCATTGTGATCCCTTACTTTCAAATCAAATTGTTCAGACCGCCAGAAACCGCTAGAACTCATGGGATTGAAATTACATTTGAACAGATGCTTTTAAATCTGAACACACTGGCACCAAATTGCACCACTCTTAACCCTTTCCCGGGCAAAGAACTATAATCAGTCAACTACAATACAGTCATGTGACTCTGTCTTCTCCTGCAAAATCTCAGAAACTAATTATGGTATGGTGATGAAATCAATCAGCTGTGTTGGAGCAGGAAAACATGTAAAACATGCAGGACAGGGGTCCCCAAGGACCAGCAGGATTAGGGAACACTGCTCTAAAAATGTTCTAAAATAATATTCCTTTCCTTTTATTAGTGTTTTTCTTGTATATTCTCATCTATACTCTTTCAGGGGGGAAGGAACCATATATTGAACCTTCAAGAACGTTGATTTTCTACATAAAAAAAAGGTCTTCTATATCCTCCAACTATTAATTTCCAAGTATTTCAATGAGTGCTCTGTAAAAGGTGAATGAGACACAAAAGCACATCAAAAGCAGTTGTACAAATCTAATAATAGTGTGGTTGATCTGTATCTACTTACTAGATAAACTAGTTACTAGTGATGCACCGATCGGCTTCGACGTCTCCTGAAACCACATGCACCTGTTAATTACCCACCAGCCGCCCACCGTGCATCATTTATTTTCTCCCATTTTAGAGTACCGCATCCCCCTCTCTCATAATTAAATACACTTCCACAGGTGGATTATGTGAGCAGTGATTAATAATTTCCTCATTAATTATACATTATCTCACCCACTTTAACCTGCCTAATCTGCAGGGTTTACGGTGACTGCAGCGTCCTCCTCTCTTCATACTTGTGTCACATTAATCATGTGACATGCTTCACAAATCCTCTGCCACACACTGTCACTGCAAAACTGGTCGTGACGTCACCTTTAGACTTATGAACTCTTGTTTTTCGAAGCCTCAAGTTTCACGATTTGGCCGATGTTGTGATGTCATTCTTCTTTTTATGGGTCAAATAAGTTTTTGCGGCTCCAGATTATTTATATTTGGGCGGTGGCTTTGATTCTTGTGGTTGCATTTGAGACCATTAACACAGGAGAATATTCTCACAATCAACTTATCTGTCGATTATTTTCTCGATTAATTGGACATTTGTTTGTACCAATCCAGTCGGATGTTGAAAAATGTGGATCAGTGTTTCCCAAACCTGAAGATGATGATGTTCTGAATGTTCTGAATGACATGTTTAGTGATTTTTCTGTTATATGGAGCAAAAAAACCAGATAATACTCACATTTAAGAAGCAGAAAAATCAGAAAGCTTGTTTTAATTTTTGAAAAACAAACACTCAAACTGATTAATCAATTATAAAAATAGTTGACAATTAATGTAGTAATAAATTAATAATCTATTAATTGAGAAGCATAAGCTCATTTACCCATAGTCTTCCATTTAGAGTTTTTACAACCCTTAGTAAATTCTATAGAACTTAAAGATGCCAAACTTAAACTCTATATGCAACAAACATTTCAAATGTGAGTTGTCAGACTTAAATACATTTAGGCTGCTTTTTTTCCATTACTATGTTAAAAAGAATATACAGAGGCTACAATCCTTCTTTTCCAGCACAGCCTATAAGCAATCTGATGAAATTATTACTTTTTTTTCTATTTTCACCCACTAAATAAACATCATCCATCCATTATCTCCCGCAAAAATACTAAAAAGTGTTTAAAAAGTTGTGTATAATTCCCACTGCAATTTACCAAGGGTGCACTGATCTGTGCCGTGTGAGCACTAAGGGTTAATATGAATTAAGTACTTTGAGGCACATTAAGGTAAAACTTGTTTTTGGATCAGTTTGGGAATCACAGGACTGAACTATCATGTTCTTTGTAATCACAGTTTAGTTTTTTTTTACATTTTGGGCAATCCCACGAAATAAATATTTCTTAATGAGACATAAATACTAATAGACGATGATTATTGTTGTCGTCCCTAAACTGTGTGCTTCCCGGGCGCTGTGGTATAAATATAAATATAAATATCAGCCAAATGTCAGGATGATTCTCCCTGGCATTGTAGATATATGCATATCTAGTTGGGAGGTGAGAGACAACAAAGCTTCTCTCCTCTGTTTGTCTCAAAGGCCTTTCAGCTTTGTCCCTGAAGTCTTCAGCTCGTGTTTTTTCTCCCCCGCTCTGCTTTCTGTTTAGGCCTCTGTCAGTAAATATTGCCCATGCGTCCTCTTGGAAGGCTTATTGTGTGTTTGGCTTGCTCAGGAATTCTCAGTGCGGGATCAGATTTTGGATTAATATGCTGTAAACGTTAAGCTAAAGGAAATTGGATATGTATGTCTGGCTGGTCATCTCCGTGTTTGTTTTTGTGAACGACTGTGACTTGTGTAGCCTGGGCACAAAAAAGCCTTTCTCATGTCTGGAGGCAAACCAGCTGGCTTCCTCTTGTACGCTGGACTGTGTCAGAGGATCCTCTTTATCTGATGGGCAGATCTTAGGCTTAGAAGGGCGTCTGTGTGTGTGTGTGTACATGTTTATGTTACCTCCTAAGGACCTTTTCTGGTACCAACGCCGACCTTGTCAGGACCAGTAGTCCTCAATGGGACCAAATCCTGATCCTCACGAGGCAGAACCTCATTTCTGAAGTTCTGGTTGGAGGAATGATGTGAACTGTGTTTGGGTGAAAGGGATGTTTTTCAAATGTGCTATTTTATGGCTTTGGTGTTCAATACATACAAGTGACACACTTTCACCATTCATTCATCCATCTTCTACCACTTTATCCTCCACATGAGAGTCATCGTTGGGGTCGCTGGTGCCAATCCCAGCTGACTTAGGGCCAAAGGCGGGGTCCAACCTGGACAGGTCGCCAGTCTGTCTCAGGGCCACATAGTGACAAACAACCATCCACTCACACTCTCACAATCTAGAGTGGCCACTTAATCCCCAAATCTGCATGTTTTTGGACTGTGGGAGGAAACCGGAGAACCCAGAGAAAACCCAGACACACATGAGGAGAACTTCAACTCTAAAAATGCAGATTTCCTCTGTGGACTTTGGTGTGGGACATTGAGCAGTTTACAGACTTGAAAATGTTGTCTAATGGTGGGACTAATTATTCCTAAAATGACGTAGACTTAGGCTGACGTAGATTTTTGTCTGGTTTCCTTTGTGTCCCCATGTTTTCACTGAAGATTAGCATCTCAGGCTGAATCCTGGTACTGACTCTGTGTCAGTACATCGTTAAAACCACACTTCAGAAACCTGGACTAGTGTTAAAATGTGAACTGTGGTTAGGTTAAGGCGAGGTGTTACCAGGTTATGCTTTTTGTTGTTGTTTTATTTTGTGATTTTTTTGTTAAGCTGTCCAAAAGAAAGGGCCACGAAATGGTGGAGGTTCATGGCTGGCACTGTTGCCTCGCAGCAAGAAGGTTGCCAGTTTGGTTAAGGCCTTTCTGTGTGGAGTTTGCATGTTTTCTGTGTGTGTGTGTTTGTGCTGAGTACTCCGGTTTCCTACCACCGTTCCAAAAACATCCATCCATCTTCATCTTCCACATGAGGGTGGCGTGGAGCGCTGGTGCCAATTTCAGCAGACATAGGGTGAAAGGCTGGGGGGCGGGGGGGGGTTTACACCCTGGACAGGTCTCCAGTCCATCACGGGCTCACATAGAGCCAAACAACCAATGGGCAATTTAGAGTGACCAAAGTCCCAAATCTACATGTTTTTGGACTGTGGGAGGAACCTGAAGAACATGCAGAGGTTACTTGGACACTTTAAATTGACCATAGGTGTGAGTGTGAGAGTGGATGCTTTGTCTCGAGAGTTGGAGGACAGGTTGTTTGTCGCATGTTTTTACCCTGCGATGGACTTGTGACATGTCCAGAGTGTCTTCCCTGCCTTCTGGCTCCAGCTTCCCCTTGCAACCCTCATATGGAGGACAAAGCACAAGACAATGGATGAATAAATGAATGAATGACTGTCCAAAGGAATGAAAAGTCACCGCAGCGTCTGAACAAGAACGGGCTTGTGTATGTATTTGTGTGATTTGCTGAGACAGGACCCATTAGGGCGTAGCCCCTTTGTTCACTTTGTGAGGTGTGAACACAGCAGTTGCAGGTACATGTGTGCAAGACTGCACCCAATATGCGCGCATGCCCTCGGTGCTCCGCGAGGTCCAGGAGTGTGAAATTAGATGGTGGATTGTTGGAGGTGATAATGAGCAAAGTGCCATTCTCACAGGATGAGCAATGGGCTGCAAACTGTGGGCGCCGCAGTAGTTTATATGATTTCAGTCACTTCAAGCCGTTTTCTTTAATAATCTCTTAAAGAGAGTCTCATGAGCCGCATCCTTTAATGAAACTGGGGGAAGCGGAGTCTCTTTGTTTTGTGCTTTATGGATAGAGCGAGAGCTACTTTAACTAGTCGTTATAAATCAGAGTCAAAGTATTAAACCGGCCCACATAATTCATGGGTGTAATAGAGAGAGAAAGTCTCTCATCAATATTAAAGTAAATGTGTCAGGGGATGAGTCGAATTATCTAAGCAGATCAGTGTCTCAGCTTTTAGAGGTTTTTCCTTTTACGGATACGGCGTTAAATAAAGTGTGTTTTTTGTTGCTGTTTATTCAGAATAGTCTGTGTTTGTGTGTGTGTGAGTGTGTGTGAGTGGGTTACGACAGTGCAGTCATGACCACTTGAAAGTGGTCACTAAGTTAAGTGTTAACGACAACCAGACCGCAGCATTCCACGCTCATCAAACAGCCCAGAAGGACAAACCACCTAGTCTGCCGTCTCTCTCTCTCTCTCTCTTTCACTCACTCACTCACTCACTCACTCACTCACTCTCTTTCTGGCTTGTATTTGCTTTTTATGTCTCCCTCTCTCCCTCTCTCTCTTATTTGCTTGCCCTCACCCTCGTCTTTTCTCCTGGATGTATTTCTCTTTGACAGCGACGTGATTGAGGATGTGTGTTTAACCGCTGTGTCCACGGAGAGACCCTGAGAGTGGGAGCCTGATTGCGTATTTAGCGTGTGTGTGTGTGTGTGTGTGTGTGTGTGTGTGTGTGTCATTATGACTCGAGATGGACGGTGGTGCCGTGAGGTGTTTACTGTCAGTGTCAGGTCAAGCAGAGAGAGTAAGAGAGTGAGACAGAGGCAGAGGAGGAGGGTATATAAAGAGAAAGAAAGAGAAGGTGTGAACGTGTTCACAGGTGGTGTTGTATAGGTGTTTTAGTGAGACAGAAAAGGGAGTCGGGGTGTGGGGGGGGAACAGAAAAGCTGCAGATAAGAGCCTTGAGGAGGCCGTCTGCTTCTAATCACACACGCGTGCACGCACACACATTTCTATCACATACGTGCGTGCTCGCACACCCGCTGCATTGCCTCCAATCTCGATCCCCTCAGAGTGCTGCTATCACTGGAGGTGATATCATTCCCAGTGTGGGACATCTGTCTCTTCCCAGAGGCAAAACAGTGACACACGCTTCACTCACACACATAAACACACACACACACACCGCACGCTGGAGGTGTTCCACTTTTCTTTTTTTTTGTTTGCATGTGTTTTATCCAACTTTTTAATTCCTTTGTTTGTTGGTTTTTTTTTTGGTGACGCGGTGCAACATTGAAGGATCAGGCTGCCGATATTAATTAGTATGTCAATGACTATCAATCATGTGTCACGATGCTTGTGTGTTTGTGTTGGCCTTGCTGCGGTTTCTGTCTCACATCACATTCCACCTCGCCCACCAGATGGACCATGGACTTCTCTCCTCTTTTTTTCTTTTTTTTTGAAAGCAGATGAAAAGTAACAAAATATTCCATCTTTTTTCCCCCTCACCTCAGCGGAAAACATCATGAGGTCAGAGTAAGGTGTGAGAAAGAAGCGAAGAAGAGCCATACTGGAATTTTCATCGTGATTTTCCCTCCAGACACTGAAGATAAACAAAGTTCATCTAAGGTTTCCTGTCCCGAACGGAAGAAAAGACGTTTTAACCAGATCTTAACCTGAAGTTTGGCCTGAACTAAATTAATCTTGTTTTAATCCCACACCAAACCTTTGTCGAGATGTTAAAAATCCCATCTATTAAGTACAGAGAATTCATTTTTGTTGCATTCCACAATGGGGATTCCATGGAATGACGTTAATGTACATAATATTTGGTGCGTCTTTATTCAAGTGACAAACCAAACTGGAAACATCTCCGGGGAAATAAACCTTTATTCACAGATTTGAAACTCGTCCAGTGGTGTGAGGATTTACTTCAGAAGTCACAGGAATGAAACAGGAGCTCTTTTGTTCTACATTAACGTGGATCTTGCTCTGATAAACTCTTGCCTCGCTTTGAACGCTGCTCCCACAAGGAATTGTGGGACGGCATTAACTCCTCTCCTTGTATGAAAGGAGGGAGGTTCAGCGTTACCGAAGCTGGAGGAGATAAGACAGGAAACACTAAATCACAATTAGCACGTGAAGAATTCGACCAGCTCTTATCACGGCTGTCACTTAAATGCTCGTTTCACTCTGTTAAAAAGAAGCGAGGGGATCATGGAGTATCCATCCATGATGTCAGCTGTCAATCACACCACAGCCACGCCCTCAAATATGCTGTGATTTATTGTCCAGTGACACTAATTGCGACAATAATTTACTAAAATGGACGTCGTGTTGTTTTGAAGACGACCAGAAACTAGCGGATTGTGACCGTAAACTCCTCGGGAAAATCTTTTTTTTTTACTGGTGCAATAAATCTAGTGAGAAGTAGGCTCATTCTCTCACAGACTAAAGCTGCTTTCAGACACACACTGAGCTCTGGAGATTGTCCAGAGGGGCTTTATGTGTGAGGGCAAATGTCTAGTCTCCAGGGACGGATGACTCAATAGCACTTTTTTGTGTATGACACCATCTTATAGCGATACTGGCATCAGTCTGTTACTGTCTTTGACCTCGTTCTGCATCAATTTGGCGTGTGCTGATGTATTTACTGCCTGTGAGCCATTTTAAAAACAAAATGCTGCATCAGTGCAGCCCTCACTAACGCTCTCTTTGTCACCTTTGGTTAGTGAAGCATTTGTGTGTGTAGATCCAGACCCGCCGTCCCCCCCGTGTTTGTCAAACTCCAGAGGGAGTAGCCCCCTGATGGCCATTCAATACATTACAGGTTAAAAGCTTATGCACTGCAGGCATTTTGACGTGTTTTAGCAGGAAAAGCACACGTGTTACTGATCACATTAACGTCAGCTCTGTTCAATTCATGTAAGTCAGGACACTGTGACAGTAGCTAGGGTTCCGTTACCACTGGAAATGAGCAAAACCTAAATATCGCAATAAAACACTGGCCTACATTTAAAAAATATTTTTTAAAAAACCCTCTCAAATATCGCTAAAACATTTTTTACACTCTTTTGAGGTGGATTTTCAGACGTGTCGATATAAAAGTTTATTGTAAAAGTGTAATGGGAAGACTTTTTTCCTGCATTTTCACGTCACCAGTGTCACCGGACATGACGTGGGGGGGTTGGGGGTCACTTGCTTCACAAACATGAAAAAAATCTAACATCTATCAGTGTTTCCTGTCACCTTTCCACCTGTAAGACCTGCTCACTCATTTATCACATGATTAAACATCATCGCGCTGCCTGTGTGTCTGCACTTCACACTTTTCTTTGTGCTGTCTGTGGCTCTCAGTTGCTTCCCCATATGTTCCCACTTAAGACATAAATCTGAAGAAGCATGAATGTATAATTTCTCCTCCTTTTTTAAGAAAAAAAGAGACAGAGATCTTAGCAAACGCTGAGCGATCTACAGCGGAGATGAATAAACTCTGAAAGGCTTTGAGTACACATGCATTACAATCCATTGCTGGTTTTGGTCTTTGCGTGGAATGTCATTTTGACAATATGAAATATACCACTGTGTGTATATCACAAGACCTATCCTTTAACCCTGAACCATCAATCAACCTTTGAACTCAAGTAGAGAGCGCTCACTGACAGAAACAAGGATATTTTTGACTTGTCACAAGTTTTCAGTGCGAGTTCGTCTTTAAATCATATAGCGTGCGTGCGTGCGTGCGCGCGAGTCACGGACAGACGACTAAACTGCGGCGCTGATGGACCTACTTATCAAAATGTCATTGCCCTCGGCGCCGTTAGACTCTAAATGGATCTCACAAGATAGAAGTGCTGGTGGCGGCCACTCTGAAGCCTTTTGTGTTTGCTCAAAGCAGAACTGCCGCGTCCTTATTCCGCCTCATTGTTCTGTCCATACGTCTTCTGCGCGTTGTTGTTCCTGCGTTAATGTGAGCGAGTGAGTGTTGATATGGAAGTGCTTTGTTTCATCTCAAAGCATATTTGGCCTGATTTGGCCTCCAGGCCGACTGTGTTTGTAGCCGTGGAATGAATGTGTCCACTTCTGTGACTAATCACTGCTTCCTTTTATTAAAGCTTTGATGGCAGTAATCAGTTCAGCCACAGTCTGCGTCGCAGTCCAAGTGAATCAGAGACAGCAACACACGCTTAAAGCTGCAGTGCATAACTTTTGGTGATTTCTGTTGATGCGCGTGTTATTATGCCGCTCTCTGTTTGGTGTTTAGTGAACAGAATATAGATGTAAGATTGTTTGTGTGCTCTGTCGAGCAATCCCGTTACACCTGGCTGCCTCATATTTACTGTGTTGCACATTCACATTTCTGCGTGTGCGTACATGCCTGCTGTTCTTTTTATACTGAAACAAGGGTCTGCATTAGGCTGGCATTCCATGCATGTGTATTCTTTGAATTGGTACACATGGGCGCAGTGTCGTAATGTAACCAAGTACAAATACTCTGTTACTGTACTGAACTACAAAGTTCACGTATCTGTACTTTACTTTGTTATTTATATATCCGGCAAGGTTTTACTCCACTACATGTCCTTTAACTTTCTTTGTTACTCAAATAAAGTCAGAAGCAGAAGAGTTGGTATTATGGTCTGTATTTATATAGAGCTTTTCTAGTCTTGATGAGCTGCACAGCCCACAGCCCTCCAGTTGAAAGACAACTCGCCCTACCACTGATCCACCATGGCTCAATCCAAACTCCTCACTTTTTTAATATTTCTACTTCTAAAAACAGGCAGTTTCACCCATTTTCCCCCTACTTGGTTAAATGAGAATAAACCTAAAACTGTTATGATGCTTCTGTGTTTGTTTAATTTACATTCTATTGCAGAGTCTGATTAAATTTGTTCAGTTTTTTTTATTTATTTGATTTTTTTCAGATCTTGTACTCATAAAACTAGGCGTAGGGCAGTTGAGTGCTTTTATTTTCTTTGAACAAAGTGACTTTGACATCAACTTTTGCCAGTTCTATTTATTTTTTTTACAATCCCAACGTCCTCTGTTGTTGTGGGAATGAGACGTGTATCTCAGATCCACTGTCTGATGATCGAATAACACATTTAAATTAGACAAAGTGGCCATTTAAGTACATTTCATATCATAAAATGACTTTTGATACACAAGTACAGTAAATGTCATATACTTTAAGACTTTTACTTTAGTAAACTTATAAAAAAAATTGACTTCAACTTCTACCAAAGTCATTTTCTGGTAAGATACTTTTATAGGATGTATGAGCATTTATCCCATCAATACTGTGTTTTCTGAGTGGTAGAATCCACTTTTTGAGTGTATTTCCTGTCATACTCTAACCTGTTCTCTGTTCACTGCCACAACGTCTCTGATGCCTCCGTCTGTCTTTGACTGAGAAACACAGAGTCGTGTGCGGCTTGATCCGCAGTGTGTGAACTCACTTGACAATGGTTTCAATGTAACGGACATTTGTTTATATTTAAAAGCTACACACTACATACTTCAAAACATATGGGAGCAGATCAGAGGGGGGCTGTGAAACCGTCCACATTTGTTTCTCAGCTTTGTGTCTCTGTCTGTGTCAGATGTGTGAGCTGCCTGAGCACAAGATGGAAGTGTTACTGGGACCAAGAGAACCACCTCTGTGTCTCCAATAAAGACGAGACAAAGCTCAACCTGCTGGAGGTGAGTAACCAGAAACCCGCTGTGTGTCATAATATTAACGGCTAAAGCTGACTGTCCCCGGCAGGAAAAACACATAGTAGCCACCTAATAAATGCTCCATACCATTGTAAGATTATTATTATTGCTTTATCTCGTAGGCATCTTTTTCTGACCGGAAAATGAAGTTCATGTCACTTTGTAAACCCCTCATTCAGCACCAACGTCCATAGAGCAAATCAGCATTTATAGCTCACTGGGACGGGGCCAGTGCTGGTCTACTGCTGCTTTATTTGCTAAGTCTGTGTCACAGAAAGGACTGCAAACACCAAAGTCATAAAATAACACATTTGAACTCACATATGGAGGCCGCAGTGGATCAACCGCTGCTGTGTGCCGTGATTTAAAAAAGGCTGATTTTCTGTGACACAATCTTCAGAACCCGCTGGACTTGGACGTTATATCTCCTGCTGCTGCGTTACGACACAGGCTCACATGTAACCTCAACAATACTGCGTGTGCTGCAATAATCTGACTCCAGACTCCAGTGTTTGGCAAGAACAATTATGGTGACTCGGGTTAAAGTGTCTCAACTACACTTATGTAGAAATGTGGAAGGCAGCTATAATGTCTCAGGAGGTCCTGGTTTTACAGACTCATAACAGGGTAATGTAGCGTTTTAACATTCCCTTGACCTCCTCTTTGGTTTCTCTGTGTGATAGTTACATTTGCTCTCCCGGCATGTGGGCATGTAGATTCGCTGTGCCCCTGCATTTGCAGAGAATTATTACTAAATGTCAAGATGTGTGCTTGCTGCCAGCAAAGAGATAAATCTACACCCATATACTCAGCTGTGGTTTTTTATTTATCACTCCGTTTAAGTAGGTGAGTGTACTAATGGATTATGTAGGCATGTTTGGCGACGCAAAGTCCCGCGAGAGTGGGAAGTGTGTGTGAAAAGTGAACAGAGGAGATGATGTAAGAAGGTTTTGGCATAAGAACATGAGAAGAGAAAACTTATGCAGCCTCACTGAAAGCGATCACAGCTCCTTGAGTCAGGGATCATACTATTCCTGTCCCTTCTGGAATGTTATGGACTCAGGGTCCGTGCGTGGAGGCGACCTCACGGCAGTCCCACACCCTCGGGCTGAGGGTCTGATTGCGATCTGTTACACTGCTGATCCCCCTTAGAGGACTCTGTTGTTCTGGTCAGCTGCTTGGGCAACTGTTTTACATCACAAGACACCCTGAAAAGGGGAAAGAGTCCTTCTTTTTTTTTTTTGGTAGACAAATACAGTAATAAAGACGTCACTTCTTGTCTCTAAACAATAAATCTTAGTCATGCGTGTTGTTTTTTGTATCCCATGAAAAAACATGTTAAATCGCAGGAGGCTCGGTCTTTTTAAGTCACCTTTTGTTATTTAAAATGTAGGTTATTTTTAAATATGAAGAATGTTACCAGGTCTTTGTAATGTAGGTCATAAAAAAGAACAGAGTTTTTCTTTTTCCTGCTCTGCTGAGCCCATCACAATGTCCGGCCGGTGGGTCTGTTTTTGTAATCCCTCATCATCCCTCTATTTGAAGCTATTGTTGTCTTCCCCCAGAGCGAGACTTCACCCTCTCATTTCCTCCTCCTCCAGATAAACAGGACAGGTATTTTGGGTTGCGGATGTATGCAAGGGGAGCCATTGTTTTCTTTAACTACCCTATGTCACTTCCTGCCCCCCAACACCCCCACCTCACTACAGAATGCCGCTTCCTGTCCCAGCCTGGTTGCCTCAGAGGTTCCTCCGGTACCATCAGGAATGGCCCAGGACTTCACCTTGTCCCTCAACCACATCCAGGAGGTACGAGAGACAACCTCCAGCTATGGAGCTGGACCCGGTCCAAATTGCATGTCGTGAAAATGATTGGAATAAACCAGAAACATATGGTGTGTTTGACTCAAGCTGAGTCAAACACAGATGGATGGATGGATGTATGTGTGTGCTGGGATTTGGGTCAGTGCATGAGCAGAACCTGAGTGTGGGTGATCCCTGTGTGAAGATAGACTTTACTGCACATTCACATACCTCATACTGCATGCTTGGTATAAGAACATGCAGTCTGACTGCAGGGTGACGTAAAGATCTGATCTGCTGCTTCTGTGTGTGTCTGCTGCCGAGCTGCTGCGATGTTTGGGTTTGCCTTAAAAATGATTATATACTTTTAAAAACTCTTGGTGAAATGACAGAAATTGAAGATACACTGATTTAGTGTTGCAATGAGTCAATATTTATATCATGAGCCAGATCAGCTCTGTGGACGCCGGCATTTTAGACCACCATGTTTTAACCCTTCACATGGCACTCAGGAAATACAGGAAATACTAAATTGGAAAACCCTACACTGGTATTAGCTGATAACGCAGTTTCACATGTCTGCTGAAGTTACCAAATATAGTTCTTGGCCCCATAAAGGACAAAACTAAACATCTGTTGAGTTTTGATGCGCCATAGTTTCTCCAACACACCTGGAGAGGAAGTGTGAAGTCAGGGAGATTCAGCTGCAACATGCAAGTGCTTAATTTTAACCTATAAATAGTCTAAATCAGAGGTCTGAAACTCGCGGCCCACACACATTTCACTTTTTTTTGAGATTCTGTGAAATATCAGATATTTTTTTATTTTCGATATCATGATGGAATATCGCTCACGCCTACTGAATAGTTCCAAAAACTTGACTGGCCCTCTACTGGATGCATGGTGGTTTGCGACCCCCTGCTCTAAATTGCAGACTATATTTAAAGGAGAGGAGTATTTAAAGTCGAAATACTTCACTGTATTCAAATTAATGCCAGGATTCTTTAGTATGAAGTCTTGCTTCCATAGGTCCCGCACAATAAAACCCTTGACAACTTGAAACACTCAAGTGCTTTTTTTTTTCCTTTTACTTTGAATGAGATAGAAGCCGTGTTTGAAACTGTAATGAAAGTTCATCTTTCCTCACTTCTGTCATCCAAGGCTACGAAAACAAAACAAGATTTATCACTGAAATGAAATAGTTCTAATAACAACACTCGATTTTACTTTCAAAAGAAAAACACGAGCAGAAGATTGATCTTCCCACACTCGCTGAGGAAACCCGACACTCTCTTCTCAGAAAAAATAAATCCAACCTCCTCGTTAGACAGAAAATATGTTTATGCTCATGTTGATCACCGCTCCACTGTCTGGGCTCACCAGGCCTCAGGTGTCTGACTGGGACTCGCTGAGTTGTGTCTTCGTCGGCACTGTTTAAAATGAGCAGTCAGTGTGAGGCGCCACACGCGGCAGGAGCTTTCATTTCGGATCATTTTAAACCCAGCTTGTCCTTAGTTTATTTAAAAATTCCCATTCTCGTCCCTAATCCGCACGGAGCGACGCAGATGTCAGTGCATCAGTGATAAAGACGGGTCCTTTATTTAAAAAAAAGAAAACAAACCCTGCTGACTGTTTGCCAGGTGTGGTCACTTACACATGCCTAACCCCGGCTGGCCTTTCAAACTCTCTGCCGGTGTGTTGCTATGGCGACAGACAATGAGTCACATACGGACTCAGACATAGTGGATGTGACACGCAGCCTGGATGTGATTGGCTGTCCACACGGCTCTTTATTATGAAAGTTTTAACACAAATGTTGTTTGAATAAGTCGACACAGAAGGAAAAAAAAGCGTGTTGCTGTTGTGGAACCTGCGGTGGATCTTGGTTTTGGTTCCCACACGTTTAAATCACAGGCCAAACATACAATAAATAACTTAAAATAACTGTGATAAACAGCTTCGCAGGAACACAAAGCAGATGTTTGTCTTTGTTCTCAGACTCACTTGACGTAAAAACTGGGAGTTTTCCGATCAAAGTGTTGTTTTTCTTTAGAATCAGAAACCTGCCAGATGTCAGAAAAAGAGACTCAAGGTTATCTGGGTTTTAAACAAACACAGAGAAATAGAAAGTCCCGGAGAAGGTGATTAAATTGAACCAATTTAACGTGGCTGGATTAACAAGACAAAGTGTTTCCTCCACTTATCTCTCGCTGTTCTTTCCTATCTCCGCTTTCTTCGCGGTCTGAGCGTCACACATCTTTTCCTCAGTTAAATGCAGGACTCTCATTTCATGATGAATATATTCACATTCATTACTTTGGCTCCCTGATGACTTGCCGAGGTGTGGGACTCCAGATGTTTATGCATATGAATTTTGAATGAATTGCATCTTTTTCCTGGCACAGACAATTATTGTGGGTTATTTTTTCAGACTTGTAAATTGTTCCCAGACATTTTTCTTTTTCTTTTTTTTTTTAGCAGTGCTTGTGTAGTTTTGCAGTTTACTTACTTATCGTGGATGAACTATTGCTGCTGAAAAGAAGCTCTCTCTCTCTCTCTCTCCCCCTCTGTCTGACAGGGGGAGGAGCTGGAATGTGATTTCGGGACGGAGCAGCGCTACGAGGCGGCGTGGCTGAACGGCTCGACTGTCAAGTGCAGCGGAGTCACGGTAAGTCAACAGTGACCCACCACAAATAACTAATGAGTCAAATTTGCCAAGTCTCACGAATAATCAGCTCATTTCTGACTCAGTGACTGTGAATTTGTTGCTCCAGTGTATCCAACTACAGCAGCATTTCACAACCTTTTTGATGATAAGGACGGGACAGCAGTTGACAGAGGGGGCGCTAGAGAGCTGATAGTCTCCTGCTAAAATCATGTTAAGTTGTAGTGCGTCCATTTTAAATATAAAAGCAGTAGCAAGAAAACACAGATTTGCATGTTCTCCCTGTGTGTGTGTGTGTGCTCCCACAGTCCAAAAACATGCAGATTTGGGGTAAATTGGACAAAATTTCTAGGGTGTCAAACTCAAATGGCATTGAGGCCAATGAGCGTCTAGTCTGGTCTAGAGGGGCCCAGTCTAGATTAAAAAAAGTGGGAATTAATAACAACTGTTCATTAGCTGGTGAGCAATATGAGCTTACAATAATATGATATGATGATATGATTTTATCACAGTAAAAACATGTTAAAGCTGCAAAAAATTGTATTCATATGAAAAAACAGAGAAATTAGATTCCACTGTCAAATGAGTTCACACAATGCCGATTCAGCCTTTCAGCTCCACATGACTCACTGCAGACTATCACTGCACACAGGAAGTGATTTGTTTTCAGATAAAACAGATCAGACTTTATGCTGGTCAAAGGAGACGGCTGCAAAGTCAAAGAAGCGACCTTGAAAAGTATCATAAAACCTGGTGCTGTAGCTGTACACACACAAACACTCCCTCTGTCAGGTCTGATAGTATTGCATGACGGAGCACATTTTCAGGTGAAGGACACAGTCGTATAAATAATGCGGCGTTTCGATTCTATTCATGAAGCCTAAACAGAGGCAGAATCATTTCAACAGTGATGGAAAATCAGCACTGCATCTATAAAATGTATATAATTCACAATTTAACCTCATCCGCTGTACAGAGCACACAAACCTCTTAACTCAGCATCAGTTCAAGCTCTGTTTGAAACAGTTTCTGAAGGCAATGTGGTCACAGTTTAGTAGAGTGTAAGAGTAACAGGCGCAGCAGGTTTTTAATGTTCAGTCTACTGCACAGCCCTGTTTGGTTTGGTACTTTTAAATGAATAAAATTTCCTTGTGATGTTTAATAAAAAGTTGGATTTCCAGAGGGGGAAGAAAGAGACAGAATACAATGCAGTAGGTTTGCTTTAGGTTTGCAGACCCCTGGCCTGGTATCAGTTGTGAACCCCTGCACTATAGTTTGTTTCTACGCTGTTTTTGTCACAGTACCACTTATCTCCCTCTCCCTTTAGCTGTCCACCAATCAGAGGAGTCAGATTTACCACCTCAACCTGAGGAGGAGAGGATACCCTCGCGATCAGGGGGAGGACATTTTTGTCGACAGCCCTCAGCCCATGAAAGGTAAGACATTACACCAATGGTTTTGTAGACGTGCGAGAAATAACAGATGAAAAATACAATTCCCATCTGTTCCGCTTCAGCTGTTTGCTCGGCTCGCTCGTACTTACAGTGTAATTAGACCGCCACAAAAAAACAAGAGAAAATCCGCCGTCGCTGCCACCGCTGCTCCCAGATTGCATTTCACCTGTGCACCGATGTTTTCTGATGAGATTGGTGGATTTGATTAAACACAGAGAAAAATAAAGAATCGCTTACAGGGACAAACAGTTTTAGTCTGCCTTTCACTTGCAATAATAGCACTTTGTCTATTACAACACATAATTTGCCAACAACCAGTCATTTGCCATAATGTTATATTCTCCTACCGTCTAATTACATGCGATGATTATGGAGCACAGAGAGCTACAATTTAAGGTGTTATGAGTGCTCCTTACAAGCTTTGTCCGTATGTGTATTGTTGCAAATGCAGTTTGGGCTCCATGACAACGGCGGGATGATGAAAAGTGACGTGTTTGTTGTTGAACTTGGCATTTTGTCCATCGCGCAGTTACAAGCCAGCCCTCGCTTATAGACCAGCTCCAGATGTGCCGTGCACCGTCCATGTGTCGCCCATGTGAGCGCGGGACGCCGCCTGACACGCCGCGCCGTTAGCAGACATGGCCGCCGCTTTGTAACATGCGGAGTCATCGGATTGTGAAACAATGCATCTTTTATCACTCACATGCAGGGGCACAGACACAAATGCAAGCACAGATGCACATGCGGGGATACAAATGGGGCGTCTCACAGGGAGGCACATTGGAACATGAACACAATCATCTGTTTCTCCCTGCCTTTGTTCTCCTCCACTAGCTGTCTCTTTTTCTGGATTCTTTTTTTTTTTTATAGCCATGAATATATCATCTTGTAAATGCTTGCACTGATTATTCAGAGCATGCAGCCCATATGGCTCATATATGAAAGTATGAAGTAAGCGAAGAAGTCTGCAGCGCCTTAAGTGAACCAGACAAGACAATCACAGTCCAGCAACACTGTAGTAAAGTTGTTTGTTTGAGGCGATGACACAAAGTCAGTGCTGCGTTTGCTGCGCACACGCCCCCCCTGTGTGCCGCCAGTGAAAACATGGCTGCCAGCTGGGACACGAGGAAAAAAATGATTCTACCTAATAAAGTCAATACATCTACGACATCCCAAGAGTATGTTTGCTGCTTTATCTCGCTGTTAAGCTGAGGACAGACTACAAGACTTTACCTACGATTCACAGTTGGGCAGAGTCTGCTCTAGTCAGCGCTAGTTGCGGACAGTCGGCACAGAAATCTGTTTGTGTGTTTGATTTTTTTGAGCCGAATCTGGATGCAATCGGGTAGTGTGTGCTGATAAGCGACCCAAAAAAGAGTAGGTGGGACACGGGAAATAGCATCAGAAGACGACAGGAAGTAGCGGCAATGATCTAATCAACAAAACCAATGTTGACTCCTCCATGACTTCACCCATACCCGTCTTTTTCTTTCTGCGCAAACAACCGTTTGTCGTCCATGTTTGTTTCCCCTTCGCTCTGTCGCTCTCGTAGACTCTCGTGAGAGTTTGACAAATCACGTAGTCTGTGATCCCTAGTCTTTCCGTTGGGTGTGAACTCCATGTCTTTTCAAAGTTGGACTGTGAAAGTTATGTAAGTGTGTCCCCCAGCTTTAGACAGCCTTGGCTGCAAACTGTAAACCACTCATTCTCCTGCACCAAAATCCATAGAGGATATCATCATTTTTTTAGCTGGTGAGGATACAGGAGTCGCTGTCTGCTGCTCCTGCCACTGATGTCTCTGTTACATCTGTGTCACTGAGGCAGCAGTGGATCAACAACTCCTGTGTGCTGTGATGTAAAAATGCTTCTTTGCTTCATGGACTTTGGTGCTGGGAGTGACAAACTTCAGTTCCCAGCTGGAAAAGGTTATCTGACAGTGAGAAAAAAGCAGCAAACATAAGTAGATTGTATAAGGTCAGCTTTTTGTTAAGTAGCTAAAATCAGTTTTTCCCTGTGAAGGCGAGCATCTGTCTCAGGCTGGCTTGTGGCGCCGCTGCACCGGGAGCACGCATGGCAAAATCAATGTTAAATATGTGTCTGTACCTCATGGAACCAGCCTTTATTGTAATTCTCTCTCATCCTCTGACCTCCTTTGTTTCCTTCTAGTGGAGGTGTACAACTGTGGAGTGGGCAGCTCCGACTGCTCTCAGTGCTGGGGCCGCGAGGATCAGGGTCACCGCTGCGGCTGGTGCGAAAACAGCTGTAGGCCACGGGATGAATGCCAGCCAATCAGAGATCAATGTCCGGCTCCTGAGATCCACAAGGTGAGATCACATGTTAAGCACACATGATTGTGGATGACTAATGACAACACACAAACACACACAGCCTCTGGCCTGTATTTTAAAGCCATAACATGGTAAATCATGGGGGTCATGCCCCCCATGCTCTGTCTGTCCTGTGTCAGCTGCTCAGGGTAATGTTTGAATAATGTCTCATTAAAGGAGTCCACTCAGTAATAACACTAACACTCACTTAGCCACAGGCCTCCGGGGACACAGCCGCGTTGATCTGTAGTCACTCAGGACTAGCATGGGAAACACCTTCTGTCCTGTGTAACTACAGTCTGTGTGTAAACTGTTTGGACTGGGCTATGGGGGCCATATTATGTGTAGGCTTCCTTGTGTGGAAAAAAAACGCAGCATTTAAAAGAAAACAAATAAGAACCATGAGGGATTTGGGATTTGCGACCACAATAGGAGCTAAAACCAGACTGGCAGAGAGGAAATAAGGAGTGTTTATCTTTCACATGATGTGACTGTGGTCATGTTAAAGTGGCCACCGCGATTACGGTCAGGGCTGTTTATGGAACTAATGTCCATGATCAAATTCATCTGTTTGTCCGAGTGTTTAGAGTCGCTTTTGTTTTCTCTTCTTTTCTTTTCTTTTTTTTTTAATTTGCCGCTACCGAACTTTGCACCAGCGGAGCCGCAGCAGGCGGTCATGGGAAGCACGGCTCACATGAGACCCAGTCGGCCTCAACTTCCTGTAGATAAAACCTGGTCAGCCCAAGAGAATAAGCAGGGAGAACAAAGCAGGCTGACACACAAACACAAACACACACACAGACACACACACACACAGAGGCCCGCAATCTATCACACAAACAGACCATATTGAAGCATTCACGATTATCCCTCATTCTTTGTAGCTGTCAGCATGGTGTGACTAACAGGATGCTCAGTGAGAGTCGAACTTCTTACATGAGTGAAGTTAGACGGGCTGAGCTGCCGTGTGCGTGGGCAGGCTATTGCTTTGCTGCAATTCCCTCTCTCTCACACTCACTCCAATTCACACACACACACACACACCCACTGGTTTTCCCAGGAGAACGAGTTGCTGAAAGGATACTGGGGCTGTGGTTCTGTGGGGTGTGTGATGCAATGCTTTGGCAGCCATGTTTTCCCAGAGAATCCACAGAGGTTACAGAGCCCGAGCGCTCCAGCTTACAGAGGGAAAGATACGCTCGCTCCGAAACACTCACGCACACACACACGCACACACAGACACACACACACACGCACGCACGGCAGCAGTTTGTTCATTGACCGTGTGTGTAGCTGAGATAACACAACATTGTTTTTCCCTTCACTGTTTTGTCTTCCATGTGTGAGATACTAGCACCGTAATATCAGAAAAATAAGGAGGAGGATTTCATTTTTGCCACTTAATCACAAAGAACGTTTCCTTACCATGCATCTATTATCTGTGTCAGACCTTTATTCTCATGTTTTATGCATGCAGGGCCACTCTTTAAGAAAAACATTGATTATAGATACTAGAACAGGAAGTGCCGGGCATAGTTTATCAATGACACGAGGAGAATGAAGAGAACAGAGGCATGTGGGTGAGCCATAAACGGTGCGGATAGAGAGGACGGAGGACAGAAAAAAAAGGGTGGCGAAGTATAGTGAGAGGCTTTTTCCTGTTTTTGTCCTCACGTCCTCCTTGATTAGAGCGATGCAGAGGAACTGGAGTTAGGAGAGGCAGACGAGAGCTCTGACCTCAAAGAGATCTGTTTGCAACCAATTTTTTAAAAAAGGAGGGGAAAACAAAAGGGAAACATATGGAGTTTATCAGTTTGTAAGTGTGGGAAAAAAGGTTGAATTGCCTCATATTATGATTTTAGAACTTGTTTTCCTTCCCAGACTTGTGATATTTCTACCATTACGAACAGAAACAGCTAAAACAGTGGCATTTTAGAGGACGCTCAGCTGTGTTGTATTTACATTTCAAGACGAAACGTGCGCTACAATCAGCTGTTTATCACGGATGACGGATCATCTTTCGTGATTTTCGTATTCCCATAGCAGCCTCCGCGTTAAATCTCACCTTCTACTGTTCTCTATGAGACGACACAGAATAGGTGTTTTTCACTGTGGTGAGCTTGGTGGCGAAAACGGCAAAAACGCCACTTCCACGGAAGCTCAGCTTCTCTGGGAGTCAATGGAGCTTTGGGGCACGGACGCTGGGCTTCTGCATGACGATAGGAGGAAAGGTCTGAAAGGTCTGAAAGGCGGAGCCAGTTTTTAATTGACAGCGTCGCAGAAGCATGTCAATTAACAACAACAGCGGAGCCTTTTCCGCCTCAGCCCTGTGTGGATTTTGCGAAAAAAGTCTGCTGACAAATAGCTAGTCGTGTGTTACCTGCTCGGCGATATAGCCCATTTTCATTTGTACATTTATGCTGTAATTATAACACACTATTATAGCATTTCAGTTTTACATAATTATCGCGTTTCCTTGTCCTAGTTGTTTGTTTGCAGAGTTTATAAATAACTGGGCCTGAAATGAGCTTCCCCTGTTTCAAAGACCAGCAACTGTCACTGAGCTAAAAGAAGCAGTTGACAGTTTATCTCAAAAATTATTGGAGGTTCTGTTTATCGGGGTTTTCTGCAATTCAGGGTTTTAAAAAGACATTTTTCATTTAAAGCCTCACATTTGTGCTGTGTCCTATTTTAAGAGGCTTTATTCATTTTGGCCCAGCATTGTTTTTTGTATCTCCAGCTGTTTGGTGTGTAACACTGAGCAGGCAAAAGATATTTTCTGCTTGGTCTGATTGTATTTCTTTTAATTTTAGAAGCCCAGTTTGTTTAAAAAAAAATACACACATTCTGTTGTACATGTTATGAACCACTGTCCCTTTCACTAAAGATAGAGTGACTGGCATGTGCAATGTTTTTGGAAATACGATTGGATCAATCAGGAATAGAAAATATTGATATTATCAAACTGACACGCACGTATCGTGATACAATTATGACAACAGCTTGTTGTCCCAGCCTCATCGGTTCGGTCGCTTCTCTGGTGCAGATTAGGTGTTCACATCTGAGATGAGAAATGTAGAGAAATCCAGTCCTCACATGCGTTTAATAGCACCCGCATCCCTCGCGGAGGTTTGTTGCAGACACACATTCACACCCTGTGAACTCCCTGCAGGCCTGGCTGGGTCTGTGCTGCAAATCAAGACTCTCAGACTTGTAAGAGGTGTAAATGAACAGCATGCCAGCTGATGTAGATGTCAATGTTCAATGGCACCTCAGAGACGCGAGGTTCTATAAGACGTATAGTGATAATAAATAACTCACCGCTTGCTATGGAGCCCTGTGGCTGAGGGCGGCTGCTTTTGTGTGACTATTTCCTTTCATTCTGTGCATATGTTTTTATGTGGTGTTTGGACAATACTTGGAATTGAAGTATGTTCTTTTTTTTTAGGCTTAGTGGCCAATAGTTCAATAATAGTTTCAACATATATACATAGATGTAAGCAAATCACGTGATGCCTGGGAAATGCAAATTCCAAGATCTGTGGCTCACCGAAGAAAATGACAAAGACTGATTTTGACCAAGACCGCGAGCCCAATCACTCGTCCAGATGCAGAGAGTGCTGCACATCAATAAAAGTGGACGCCATCATGGGCGAAGCGGCTCTTACAAGTTGCCCTCCCATCTTTAGCTGTGTCAGCACATTCGGTCCTTGAATTTGAGGGAATTGGTCCTGAAAAGTCCTTGAAAAATCCTGGCAAGCTCTCCATTTCTGATATTGATGCACGTTTTATTTCATATTTTATCAGACTCTTTCTTTTTTAAGGGTTCTCTCTCTCTGAACTGTCCTGTGATTGGTCATAGTTACAGATTTAGTTGCGAGGCTACAAACAGAACCCAAAGGACGTGCAGAAGTGTCGCAAACGTGTAACTTGTAACTTTCATTCAAGTCTTTATCTGATTATTTTTTTGCCCTGCCCTAGAACATACACAGTGTAAGTTGGCACACTTAATATCCAAAAGCTTAACACAACCTCAAAAACAATGACATCATTTCCTGTGGTGTAGGTTGCACAGAAATGTCATGTTTGTTTTCAAACCATATTAAAAAAAACATCATACAATCTTGCTTCACTAAATCGCCTCCCCCTTTTTTTTTTGATCCGGGAAGTCTTTTGTTTATTTATCTGCACTGTCACACTGACGGGCTTTAAATTATCTGGCTGCAGAGGCAACATTGTCCTCTCACCCAGACGAAACAGAAGTGCTGTTTTCATTCTCAGCCTGGGTCTCTGATAGAGCCGGAGCCAGGTTAATAACACAGGCGGGTCACGGTGACCGCAGCGAGGTCGGCGGGGTCACTCAGTAAAGCCTGCACGCTGCTCGGGCCAGCGACGCTACAGTGGTGAGACGGTGGTTGGATTGCTTCTGTCTGGTCTTTGCAGATGTTATCGCCGAAGCTGTGTTTCCGTGGTGATTGAAGAGGTGATGGTCCTCGTCTTTGTTCCTGGAATGAAGGGGAGAGTGGAAAGAGACCAAAGGCAAGGGCTGAAATGGCGCGTGAGAGTTTGCCTCTAAACAACAACATAAAGGGGAACTAAGGAATTTGACAAAGCAGACACCGGAAAACAGATGAAAGGAGATAAAATGTTGGATTTATTCCCTTTACTCCCTCTCTCTCGCTCTTTCTCTCTCTTTTTCTTACCACCACCACCACCACCACCAAATTGCTTTCGACACCCAGTTCCCTAAATTGCCTCCCCACTCATCCATCTTTCTGCCGTGCTCTCCACCTCGCCTCTTCAGCCGTCACTCCCTCACTCTGTCTGTCTCTTGTTGGGTGTGAAGGAGGCTCTTGCTGTGCTCTTTATTTGCATGTGCTGTTGAGGATTAGAGCCTGAAGAGTCTCAGACTGGCACAGTTAAGAGTCTGCATTTATATGTGTATATACTACACCTAAACAGTGTGTCTTATCATTCAGATCTCAGTCTTCAGAGGAGGAACACTTAACGTGGGCCACTTATCTCCTTATCTCCCTCCATGTCAGCTCCACACACAGCGTCTTCATTGGCCTAATTTCGTGTCACTTTCATTGTCATCCATCATTAGAGGGATGTGCTGGAGGAGATAATCTGTTTGCGCTAATTTATTGTACATGTTACAAGGGTTTTTCCTTTGTTTTCTCCCGGCTCATTACTTCACCGTGTCTTTGGCAGATCTCGCCCCTCAGCGGTCCAGTGGAAGGAGGCACCTTGCTGACAATAGAGGGCAGGAACCTGGGCCGCAGGGCTGATGCAGTGAAGGTCTTAATTGGAGATGTGCCATGTGGTCTCCTGCCTGAGCTCTACACCATCTCTGTTAAGTAAGTAACACAACACGCGTCTGGATTGTGATTCACAGGATAATGTCAGCTGTTGTTGTGTGTGACTGTGTTTGCTAAAGCATGGCCGAGTGCCACCACCTATTCTCCTCTCTTCATAAGGTCAAGTGTGTAAAACAGTAAACTACCTCTAAGTGCAATAAAAAATCCTTCACTTCTCGTAGCCTGAGAATAAGCCTTTTATAATAAGAACCTTAGGCCAGGGCCTTGCTTTACAGACCATCTGGTGCCACCGAGCTTACTACAAAAATGAAAAAGACTGTTTCTGCCAACATAAACCCACCCATAAACCAACAAATAAGGAAGCATGACAACGAGCGTAGAAGAGCGGAGAGTGTTTACATCCTCTCTGGTACACACAGGCCTCCATAGTTCACTGAAACACTGTGGAAAGCCAGGGGTGAAAGATTGTCAAAGTTCCAGCACTACTTGGCTCGACTCAGCAATAGTATCTGGTACCTTTTTTTTAGTACCCGCACTGGCGAGGTTCGAAGCGAGCTGAGCCGATACTACAATGTGACGTCAATAGACTGCCGGCCGATGATTGGTCAGAGAGTGTCGTCACTGGACGAGTCATGAGCACGGGAATCAAACCGAATAATGCTGAGCTGTAGATCAGTTAAAAAGACTTAAAAATCCTGAAAAAATGCGTTCATCTCCAACATTTAGCAAGAACATTTCTAATATCTCAATATTTAACAGAGGAGTTTCGAGGAGGTGTATTTAGCGACAGCAACGCCGAGCCGAATCACAACCAGTTCAGACGGAGTCATGCAGGAAGCCCTGAACTGATTTTTGATTCACAGAGTGCACAGAAAATCACTAGTTTACATCACATATAAAACAGCATCAAGGCAGGTTCTTGCAGCCGCGCTATGACGACCCCACCAACGCTGAGGAAGAGTCGAGCAGACCAGTGCTGGAACTGTATAATGGAAAAGCGCCAAAGTAAAACACAACAGTATTTACTCATAAAAAGCAGATTTAAGGTGTTTCAGTAATGACTTAAAGGTGATAGTTCAGCACACTTCTTTGATAGATTTTGGGAGGGATTTCAAAAAGGGAGGAGGCAACACTGGAGAAAGTTTATTTGCCTTCAGAGAATGTTCTATTTCCCTAGTTTGGTGCTCAGTCCTGGGTGGTGGAGACAGGTTGTCAGTTCAAATCCCATTTTAAACCAGGGGCCTTTCAGTATGGAGTTGTGCATGTTCCCCACATGTCAGCACTCAGCAGTTGTCCATGTGTCATGTTGTACTTTTTCACTGATTTTATTGGAGGGCTACTCTGTGTCATGCTGCTATGATGTCACGCTGTCTACGTGGCTGGCGCAGTTATCGCCATCTGTCCAACACACCCATGGTGGAAATGCAAGTCAGATCGGGGTTTTACTGTTTCCAAAACATAACATAGCGAATGGAACTGCACTGTACTACTTGGTGGAAGTGCAGCCAAAGGATAAGTAGCATCAGGGACGGATGGATTGATGGATTATCTACATTGCCAAAATGGCAGTGTAGTAACAGACTGTCCTGTACGTCAGTATATATGATACGCATGTGGAAATATGTGATTATACTGCAGCCTGTATGAGTAAGATGCTAGCTGATGATGATGACGACCTGTTGCCATGGAAACCTGATATGCTTTCAAGCAGGTGAGGCATCGGGTAGATAGCAGCAGCACAGAAGGTGTGACAATCAGAGCAGGTGTGTCACAGGGAAATGAACCTTAAACGAATCCTGACACATACTCTACATTTAAGACGCCGCAAAAGCAGAACCTGAACCGGTGTGACTAAAACCTCAGATGATGAGAAAACACAGTGATAGCTGCTTTATGTGACCTATTACATTTAATGGATAGTGGGAGTTAGCTGACCCACACTAAAAATGACTCAGTGGCTTGGAAAAGTATTGAAATTTTAATGGTTTTGAAAAAGTTTGAAGTGCAGAAACACAGCAAAGATTTAAATGCCAGTAACGTTTTATGCAAATCAATGCATGACCCATGTTTATGGGCCTAAGGTAGTGTTGCTGCATATTTGTTGCACAACAAAGAAAGCTTTCTGAAAGTGGCTCCTGCAGCAAATACAGCCTGCTCTCCCAGAAACATGTTAACATTCTGTAACATTCTGTAACCATGGGTAACGTTGGATTTGGGAATTCTGCACATTAAAAACATAGAAGTTCAATGTTTTCATGTCCACATTTTTAAGTCTTTGAAGGCAACATTTGTGGATGGTTTGGGGGGGGGGAGTAAGAAAAGCAGCAGAGCACCAGGTCGAGACCAAAACGCTGCGTCATCCTGGTGTGTTTTGATGGAGTGACACAGCATGTTTTACTGCTGTTATAAGAACCTGGGTGTGTTTAACTGTGTGACACCTGGGGAGGAAAAAAAAAACCTAATCACATTCATAACCAGAAAATGTTTAAATCATCACATCCATTTTAGCCACAGGCGCCACAAAAAGTTACCATCATACTGATATGGACGTCTGTAGTCATGTGAATAATTAATGCAATTTTTGGTTCAGAAAGAGTGAGCTCACATGTGTGTGTGGTTTGCTGGAACGCACAGACTGGGTTGGAAAGATGTGATAAAGTGATGAATAAAACATCAGAATGGCAGAATTAAAAAATGGGTAATTTAACCTTCTGTATAATAAGCCATTAAAGCCAGCCATGACGATGTTACCGACAAGCTTTTCTTGTAAAGAGAATCCACCTTTATACAAATTATACCTCCTCTCACAAATCAAAATCATAGATTATTCCCACCAACACATACATGTGTGTCGAAAAATAGAATCTTTTTTAGCGTTGAACCTTCCCTGCATGGTTAAGTTTTCATGTATTCATGAGGCTAATTTTCACAAATATTATTATGCAGCACACCTCTCATTTTAAATGGCTCCATTGCCATCTCTTCTTAGCTCAGGGACCATCACAGTATCACCATGGAGACAGCAGGACCCGGCTCTAACACTGGGATAACAGAGCTCAGTGCAAGTCACTAACTCTACAATAACATCCAAACTTCCCCTTCAGTATCTGTAACACTGCTTGACTGGAACTGTTTGTCTGGTCTTGCTCCACTGAAGCCAGACATTATATTAAAACCAGTTCAAGGGTGACCCGTGGGTCTTACCTGTCACTCCGGCTCCCTGACACACCCCCCCCCACCCCCCACAAAACCACACGTACAAAACAGCGAATCACATTTCACTGCACGGATGATCTCATCCCGTGTCGTCATTCCCGATTGGCTCCTCAGGCTGGTTGTTATGACAGCGACGCATGCCCTCATCGCTGGAAGTGCCACTGACAAATCATAACACGTCAGTGCGACTTACAGTGTCAGCACATTTGACTTACACACACATTCATGTACATTATCCTTCTCCTATCCCTGTGGGGACCTTCTCCATTGATTTGATTTGATACCATTAACTTAAACACTATACTGCTATCTATATACTCTGTGTGTGTAATCCCATAATTAGCTGTAATTAATCTCATCTTTTTATCTTTACACTGATACTTGTAATCTTTAAATGTAAACTCACTGAAGGGTATAATAATGAGTGACGTCTAATGGTGAGATTGTAACAAACAGTGGACACACCCCTCCCTTTCCCAAGCACGTCAGGGAACTACGGTGGCCTTCGCATACCAGAAAGCAGGTCATTCCTCTTCACGTGCGTAGTAAACTTCCTACAAGTACATATAAACGCCTTGTTCTAAAGATACCAGAACCACATTGTATTTATTTCAAAGTAAATATACACTTCAGCAAACATACGGGTGAGTTGTTTTGTTATTGTTATTATTGTTTGTGAGTTCTGTTCAATTAACGCTCCTAAATGTTACACACTGGACCATTTAGAATTCATTTAAAGGAAGAATCCTCTGTGGCAGCTGCACAGGAGGTGAGCAGCTGTGATAATTGCAATTCTTTCTTTCTTTTACTATAAAGCATAGACTTTTTGAATATTTGAAAATAATCACAAAGGTTAAGGCATTAGTATGTATGAAATTATTAGAGCTGGGCATAGATTAATTTTTTTAATCTAGATTAATCTCACTGCAATCTTGGAGTTAATCTAGATTAATCTAGATTAAAATGGCTCATTTGAATTCTTCTTCTGCTAAGTGGCGCTCCTCTGTTTTCATCACACCTAACATTAGGAGTAGGACAGAAAAAGTATATCAGAGTAAGATTGCTAGTAGTAGTAGGCAACTATCAGCAACTAATCAGCAAAACGTTGATAACGTTAGCTAAAGCTATACCGCGTGAAGTTAGTTTCAGGTTGGATATTCATTCAGACAGTTGTCGGACGCGACGGTTGGATATCCAACCTGAAACCATTTTCACCGTGGTAAATTACATAGACCGTTATAAAACAAAAAATGACAATAAATTACATAACGTAACGTTACCTACATCCGCGCTCAGCCAGGTCAGAGCCTTCTGGGCCAGGTATACATCCGCGCTAACATATCAAAGTGAAATTCATAGCTTGCTCACTATGTGGACCCAGGTCCCAGACCCAACTTTGAGAATAGATTAACGGCGATAATTTTCTTATCGCGCGATAAGAGTCTCGCGTTAACGCAGCACGTTAACGCCGTTAACGGCCCAGCACTAGAAATTATAGATAGATAGAAAGAAAGATAGATAGATAGACAGACAGACAGACAGACAGATAGATAGATAAATCTTCAATCAGAATATCTATATTCAAACTAGCTCTCATACAAATGACACAAGCTCTCTCTCTCTCTCTCACACACACACACACACACACACACACACACCTGCACATGTGACCTCATTTACCCGGGCTGTTGAGACAAGTGTCTGTTCGTGTGCTGAGAGGCTAAAGTTCACATCTGCGTGTCAGAAGGAAGAAAGTGTGCAGCTCTGCAGAGACGGTGCTCCACTCTCCCACCGTCAACATTTTAATTAATGGCACAGTCGGTCTCGGCACACCTCATTTACTGGAGCACTCCTCTGCATGCTTGGCTCCGACCCTCCCTATGATTTTAATACTACCCTCGAGTAGCCTTCGTCCTGTCCATTTAGCAGAGCCCAGACAACAGTCGCGAGATTTGATTGCTGATGATCCTCCATCATCCACTCAAGGGAAATGATCATAGACATCTCTGCTCTAGCCAAAATATCTCCCTCTGAAACCCATAATATCTACGTAGAGGTTGTGCGTGCTGGAATGTGCATGGAGGAGCATGGGGTCAGTCCGGGCTCCGTGTCTTCCTACTGCGAGTCTGCATATCCTGTGATTGGAATCACAAAGCATCAACATCACACTCACCGCGCTCACACAAACACGCTGTATAGAATATAGCAGGGTGCTTGTGCCTGGAAGAGTTTTAAAGACATTGAATTCAATATTTAACATTTCACTAAACATACATGTTTAAACATGCACTGTCACTAGCTCGTTCAGAATCAGCTGATCTTACGTGATTTTTGGATTCACGTAGGAGCCTCCGCACGAAATGGGATGATACTGAATAGGTTTCTTTCTCTGCAGTGAGCTTGATTGGGACAAATGCGGCACTTCCATGGAAGCTCAGCTTCTCTGGGAGTGAATGGAGCTGTGGGCGGGGTTTTTTTTTTTTTGTTTTTTTTTTCCAGAATCTGAACATGTGTTTTCTGTAAACTGATGCACATAAGCCTTTATGGCACATATTCTTTACCTCATGCTCCTGTAATCTGTGATTAGGACTGAAAGCTCGGCTCTCAACATGTGGCTTTTACTGCCGTTTATTTTCAAGTATATTGTTGAGGAAACCTGTGAGTAATTTTGGCTCAGTGAGTACATTATGCAGACAAAGAAAACATGTTGTTCTGTGCGGTAAGAAAGACCTGACATTTAAAGGCTCATGTAGTTACAGGTTTCCTCCCTGGTCTCAGTTTGACCTCACCCAGGCTAAAAATCTGTCAAGCCCAGCCTCACCGCGCCGTGCGTCCTGCCAGATCCTCCTACATTAAAACACAGCCCCTGCACTCATGCAAATTCTCCTACGACTCCTCTGTCAATCATTCAATCCCTCGCTGAGAATTTATAACCACGCAGCCGGCACCGAAACTTCGACTAAATAAGCCGACGGGGTGTTGAGCTGGAAGTGAATCATGTGAGGTGATAAAGGTTGTGTTCTCCCCGCAGTACTTTTATTCCAGCGAGGCAGCAGAACAGTAGATCCCTGTGCCTCGGTACACCGACGTGTCATTAATGCGAGACGTCCCTGTAGAGCCTGCGCTGATGACACAAGGCTTAATCACAGCCAGGAGGCACGGGAACAAGCCTGAGCAGCCCCTTAATCTCCTCTGTGGTTAGACACATCTGGTCTGAGGAGCTTTGAACTTTACATCTCCTAATATCTGATATCGCAAAGGCTTTATTAGATTCCATATGTAAATGCAATGTGGTTTGATGAATTAGCTCATAACCACAATTCTCCCAAGTTTAATTATATGTCATTGTTTAGCATTCATGATGCAGAGCCTGCTTCTTCTCTATATTGGTTCCTCTCACTTGCAATTTGTGTTGAGCAATTCATTTCTTTCTTTTTAATTAAATATAATATGTAACATTTCTGCTTTAAAATATCTAAAAACAGTCTTCCGGTTTCCTCCTGAAGCCAATCAGGAAATAAGAACATGTTGAATAGCCACTAGAAGGTAGCTGTGCTGTTTCTAATGTCAGTAAACACTTCTGAGGAGTTCATGCTCTCACTCGCTTGTGTCAGGTCTTCTTCAATAGAAGAATGAATGCACAATGTTATTTTTGTAAATGACGAACATTATTAGACAATAAAATACAGCACATACAGTATGAGTGGACATCAATAAGAGCCTGGTGGCAGGTGACGCCTCAAATCGAGTATTTCGAGGCTTCAAAATGGGAGTTTAGTTTCTAATGTGTGATGTCATGCCCTTTGGTTTCCAACACTTTTTTTTTTTATTTCTATATTTATTTTATTTTATTTTATTGTGTGTATTTGTCTCTAATGGATCATGACTACCCATTGTAATTTTGCGGCACATTCTGCCACCAAACCTCTCCCCGTAAAGCAACCAAACAACACAACAAGACAACGATTGTCATACATTGGGATTTGTTGTGCGTGACAGATGCAATTTTCTGTTTGTATTGTTGAAATTTGTGACCATGTTGTTATGCTGCCTTCTTGGTCTGCTCACCCTTGAAAAAGATATATATATTTTGTTATCTTAAAGAGGCTTTTACCTAGTTAAATAAAGGGGATATCTATCTATATACAGTATATATATCTACATATGTAGATATATATATACATATATATATATATATATATATATATATATATATATATATATATATATATATATATACATATATATATATATATACATATACTGTATATACACTGTATGTCCTAAGAAGTCTGTATGGGAATCTTGTTTGGTTATGATCCCACACTGTTTTCTGCGATCATCACACTAGGTCTTCTGTTTTTGATTAGACTAAAGTGAATTATATTATTTGTCCTCGCTGATATCTGATTATGATGCCTACAAATAAGGAGGTCATTCCTTTTGAATTCCCCAGGTTGGTGTGTGTCACCGGGTGGTCTGAACAAGACAGGACAGACATTGTCCAAGTGGACGTGGACCACAGTGGGATGGGCACATCAAAGGAGACGTTCTCATACTTAGTGAGTATCCTCCTGTTGTCTGTCCTCCTCCTCCTCCTGCTGCTGCTGATCTTTGGTTTCTGCTCTTTACATTCTCTCCCTTTACATTCTTCTTCTACGCTCTCTCTTTTTCTTGTTCCCCACATGGGACAACCTTCCCCAAGTGTGTGTTTTGAGTATAAACAGATGCATTTTATGATCCAGAAGAATGTGAATCTTTTAACGTTCATCTCGGCTGCAGCTTAGCAGGGTTTGTCATTCTGCGCTGGCTGCCAGCAAAAACAAATATGGAGTTGTTTGGAATGTCCTCTTGCTCTTAATTCATCACTGGTCGAGGCGAGGTGGCCATTATTGTGCGAACTGACCTCAACCCACACAGTCTCCCACTGGATTAAGAGCATTCAGCCAGTGGAAATACCCATGCAAGCTCTTTGTTTCTATTGTTTATAGACAAAGACGTTGTATAATTTAGAGCTGGAAAAGTCTCTCATATGTGCAGCTCCTAACAGCCGCTCTGTCTGTGAGTCATCCCTCCGAGAAATCACCCGGATCTCGAAGCCCTTCTTGAGGCACGAGGATGAAGAAAATCCTGAACAACAAACGTTGTTACTCGTCCGTTGTGGGAACTCCTCTTGGGCTTCCTTCGTCCAAACCCCTGAGATGCTCAGTATTGGAGAGGGTGTGGCTTTGAGAGGATGATGTGGGAGAAAGGGAAAACAGTTTCAGACACAGGATAAGTGTCTCTACTGCATCTCCTTCCTCAAAACCTTTAGAAGGAAACATCTGCCTCCTTACACCCACTCTGCCACACAATGGGTCTCCTCCGTTTGTGCACAGTGAGGAAGTGAGTCCTGTCAGTGAGGATAAGAGGTTTCCCTTGAGGCAAGGTTCATGGCGGGGATAGAACTGAGTGGGGTTGCTGAAGAGCTGGACAGGGCTATTCATCTCTGTGTGAGGAGTGTGTGTGTGTGTGTCTGCGTGTGTGTATAAGACTGTGTTTGTGTGTCTCTTTTTTTTTATAGGCGTATGCATGAATTATTAGGCCTACTGCTTCTTTCCTGCTCTATAGCCGTCCTACAAGCTCAGGCCTGAAGGCCTGGTCATCAGCACCACGTCGACATACTGCAGCGTGGGCTGTCTTCACAGTTTGCTTCACTCATTTACTGTTGTAGTCAGCAGCTGTCTCAGCCGTAAAAGACAAGATAACTGAATTGAAAAGGATGAGGGAAGCTTTTATTTGTTGGCGAGCACAGCATCATAGTCACAGTCACACCTGGTATTCACATCCACTTTAGGTGATGCGATCACGGGCAGATCATGTTAAAACCTCATTTGGAGGTGGTTTGAGGACGCATGTGCAATCATTCCTCAGGACACGTTACATACGTCGTCTGATCTGCATTTCACGGGATTTCTCTTCATGATCTTATTTCATGTAACAGCAGTGTGAGTAGAGCTTTTCACTTGCTCACACACGTGTCATTTTATTATGATGTTTGTTGAAAACGGTGCAGGTAAAGCCAGATTCCGTCATATGTGGGCACAGGAGAGGCATCCAGAAATGAAGAATCCAGAAATGTTTTAATGCCAGGTGTTCGCGAACAGCGGTACTTCAGCAGTTATCCGCGTGTGATCGGCTCACTGAGAACGGATGTTAATACCAGCTCTGAATGGCACCGTAGAGCACAAACCACAGTTTGAACAAATGTGTCCTTCCAGGTTGAAAGAAGCTGCCAGACGTCTGGTGATAAGTGTGATGTTTCCTGTAATGTGCGGCATTTTCTCTCCTCTGTGTTCAGGTCCCAAAGCTTCTGTCCATGGAGCCGAGGAAGGGCTCTCGTGCTGGGGGAACCAGGGTGACCATCTGGGGGGAGCACCTGGACATTGGCTTTCAGGTCAATGTCAAGGTCAACAACACGGTGGAATGCACCATCACAGAGTGAGTATGATTTATTTTGTGAATGACTGAGGAAAAAAGAAAGAAGAAGAGAGGACAGCCTGCTCAGTTCAGGAGCCTTAACTTTACTGTCTAATAGCTGCAGGAAATCCTTTAATATGACTGTCATTTAAAGCTTTCAGGAAGATCCTGTGTGCATTTGCTTATGTCTCTCTATGTCGTCTACAACATGCATTCTGACTGACAAGATTTACTGTATACCATTCAGAAGCATTACTTTAAATAAAAGAAAAAGACCTCAGTCTGAAAAAAACACACAACATGGCTCCATAAAATTCCCGCACTGATGACAAGGCTGCACGCACAAATAAATCACATGAAAAAAGAAACATCTCATGTGCAAAAAGCCTTAATACTGAACTAAGGGTCAGTAAAAAAGACTTAGAAGTGACTCAACATCTGCTTTCACTATTTCATATGTGCTATGGCAACAAATAAAAGCAAACAAACATCTTAATTCCTCATTTTGATAATGAATCACTAATGAACAGTTTTAGAGTCAGCAGCTTTGCCTGAGATGTGTGGTCACAATGTTTACTTTGCTTTCTTAGGAAAACAGAAGAATTCATTGAGTGCACCATGCCACCGGCCTTGCAGATGCACACTGAGTCCGTGACAGTGTGCGTCGAGTTTGAAGGCCTCCCTTGTCAGAGCACGGAGCTTAGCACCACCTACACGTATGAGAAGAACCCCACCATCAGCTTCATCCACCCCAAGAAAAGTTACCTCAGGTGGGTAAACCGGCAAACACACACCGCAAGCATTAAACATGTCTCAAACACCCACAAGAGCTGCACTGTCGTCCTGATGTGCAGCATCTTCTCGCTATTGTGCTCTAAATAGCACAGCATGTGTGTGACAGAGAGAAGCGGCGCATCTTTGATGATGTGTGCACATTTTCAAAGTGTCAAACTGCTTTGCATTAATATATGGGCCCATGTTTGCATACCAAATGTGAATGTGACATGTTTTTGTTACGACTCAGATGTGACTCTCTGGTTGTGTGTGTGTGTGTGTGTGTCTCACAGTGGTGGCAGGACCGTCACAGTAAAAGGCCAGGGTTTCGATCTGGTGCAGAGCGTCACCATGCAGGTGCTGGGAATCGGAGAAACAGTGAGTAACAAGCTCCTGCTATTTAATCACCCAAAAACCTCAACTCATGTCGGCCAAGAACGCCGCTGGACATTGGGAATTGTTGCTGATGACCTGGATAATAGTTTATCTCTTGTGCATGTAAGCAATTGCAAGACTGTAAAAAAAAGAAGTGGAATGAATCGCACAACAGCTGCTAACAAAGACAGCAGTGTCAGCAGTGCGTGTTGTTGGTAACCCATGTTGTATTTTACATTGATGGCTGATTCTTTTTTTTTATTCTTCCGAGAACGGCTCATGTGATACTGTTAGTCTGGTAAATTAGCAAAGGCTATGTCCCGGTCAGTAAAAAAAAACAAATCACAAAACAAATGCGTGTAAGTGCATTTTCAAAGGTCTCACTTTCTGCCCCTCCCTCCACTGGAGTTTTCAAAATAAAATAGTGTGGATGTCTAAAAGCAAATATTTAGTTAGAGTTGTGTAAAATCTTCATCTTTGTGTCAAGAAGAACTCGCCCTCATAATAAAACCACTCAGAATTCCTCACTTTGTTTTTAATCAAATTTTGGAGTACGTTTTAGAGGTTCCTAACTTTCTTGGTAGACCTCTGTGTTGGGGAGAAACTGACAGAGAGTGTGACTAGACCTGGACAATAAATAGTTTTCTAAGTGAAATCTCAGCAATTAGCAAAGTTACAAAGCAAAAGCATTGTCCTTGTTTAAATTCCTTTAAATTCAAAGCCAAAAATTCACTCCGTAAATGTCACAAGCAAATCACATGCTTAAGTTCTCATTCTTGCATTACTGTATCGTTAAGCTCTGAGTTGATTTAAATAAACAGTAAATATTGAAGCGAAGATTTGCTTAAAGATTCTATTACAAGTCAAACCACAATATAAATTAATAAAGTATGTCAGTGATGTATGTTTTCTCAAGTTCACCAGAAGAATTCAACCAACTAAAATAGTACCCACCAATAATAGCCAATCAGAGACAGAGTAGCGTGGGTCATGTGTGCTCCCGCCATCCTAGAGTTGTTGATGGAAGCAGCATTTTTGTTTGAGTGTAGAGAGACGGGACAGATACAGAGCAAGCATAAATAAACAACGTCCAAAAAAATGCCTCTGTTATCAAATTACCGTACAGAAAAAAGTCACTTGAAAGAAGCAGACTTGGCAACAGTGGTTGTTCCCCTCAGACAAACCCAAACTAACAGTTCCCCCCCTGCCTCCAGTCAATATGCTAAACTAATCAAGCTTCATTCAATGAACAGATATGACATCATATCAATCCTCCTATCTGTGTCTGAACAACAAAGCAATTAAAAGCCTTTTTTCCCATGGAGAAATGTGGCCAAACAAAGGTGACGGAACTGTGTCTGTGGACCACACCCACCACTCACGACACTGATCTGAGCTTCATCAGCAGACAGCTCAACTCCCATCACTCACTCAAGAGCAGGTTGGATTTACAACTCAGGTGACCCAACACTCGCACGGGATCAACGGCGCCTTGACTCGACAACCATCAACGTGGTCGGGAGGTCGGCGACCTGCATGTTTAACTTATTAATACCTCCCTGGGCAGGTCGTAACACACAGAGGTTAAATAGCAAGGGCTTCCCACCCGTCAGTCAGAGCTGAAGACGCTCTCTCTGAGATGAGAGGTGAAATATCTTTAAAACTTTTAAATATACACAAATGTTTGGCTACATTCAAACCTTTGCCAAATGCTAATTAAGCCGATCAGCTCCACACAACTCTGTCGTTCACAATTTAGTAGTGTTTGTCATCAAAATTCCCCCTTCCTGCACACAGGAAGTGATTCATTTTATATCGAGACACACAGAGGCAATAGTAAAGTTAGACTGTCCAGCCCAGTCTGGTCAGGAGGAGGCCACTCAAGTGAAAAACAGTCCAATTGGTAAAAAATAATCTGTTTAGTAGAGATTGGCGATTCCATCTTAATATTTTATCACCATATTCTATCGTAATATTGCAGTAATAATAATTTGATGCAATATTTCACAGAAACTCAAAATAAAAGTGTTTTATTTTATATAAAGTTCACATTTATGATGCAAAAATAATCTGTAAATCTAAAACGACATACAGAAATACTTGAAATCAAATGGGGGGCCCACATGTGGCCCCGGGCCGCGAGTTTGAGACCTCTGGGTTAGGGTACGACTGAAAACACAAAGACCGTTAGAAGTGAATTATACTTCAGCAGTTTGATGGTATAAACGCTTCATTTTCCTGGCTGGACGACTCAAACACTCTCTCAGTCAGGTCTGATAGTTTTGCTTGACACAGTTTTTAGATGAACAAACGTACATAATTTCTCTTCACGAAACAGGATAATAACATAACAATAATAATAATACTACATTTATTTGTATAGTGCTTTCTATCAATGTGCTTTACAACAAATAATTAAAAACATACAAAGTGTAGTAAAATACACACAGTGCAGAAATTAAAAACGGAATGCAATAACAATATACAGCGCTAATAAAATAGCATTATTACAGACACACTAAAACAACCCCAGACAGTACGAAACAAACCATTTAAGACTGATATACCACAGTGAACAAGTGTGTCTTTTAAAACCTCATTAATAGAGCTTTGCCCGCCTGACAACAAGAGGTCGGTCACTGTCCTGAGATCGCAGAGACCGCGTAGACACATAAATGTGTATTATGTCCATTATGTAAGTGAGGACTTGGTCTGGACAGGGAGCCAAGTGAAGAGAGCCCAGCTCTAATTATGCTCATATTTAGCCGCTCTTGCAGATGGTCCAAAAATATGAGCAGCTGCATTTTGGGCCTCTGAAAGTCTTCTTGGACAACCCTGATAGCAGCAGAATATAATCATCATTATAATTCGCCCGTCAATAACAAATTCACAGGCAAATAAAATTGATATTTATTGACCAGGCTGATTTTCTCCCTCCACAGCACTGCACCGTGCTCTCCTCCACCATCATCACCTGTCTGTCTCCAGCATCCAGCCAGTCCCAGCAGACCTCAGCAGAGTTCTTCCTGAATGGAGTCCTCTACACGGGAGACAGTCCCTTCTCCTCTGACGAGGAGCCCGAGGAAGAGGAGGGGGAGCTTCACAAGGGTCACTTCATGCTGGAATACGTGGAGGACCCCCAGTTCTTCACCGCCAGCAAGGAGAAGCTGATCAAACACCACCCTGGAGAGCCGCTGACTCTCATCATCAACGTGAGTGACACCGCTGAGACAGGAAGTTCCGCTCGCTGCTTCACTGATCTGTTGGTTTGCTGATAAATCAAGCAAATGTTTTCATAATCCTTCTCCTTTTTGTTTTCAGCCGAATGGGTATACGGTACTTCCTTTTCATGGATTATATTAAATATGGATAATATGTGCAATAGCTAAGGTTATATGAATATAGAAGAAGCCCACTGGTTTCTGAACTGCCATTTTAAAGCTTTTTGTGGATCTTACTGAGACTTACTGAATACCTGCAGGTCACATGTGTGACTAACAGCACAATCTGCTCTACCTATTTGACTCATCGTGCTTTAATGAAGACGACCTCTAACGAGTGATTAAAACCTTAAACTCCTCAGGAAAAAGGTTTAACGATGTTACAAATGAAGTGAGAAGGATCATTTTGTTAAAAACAACTCTCTCATGGCCATTTAAGAGGATCCAGGTTCTGCATTGGCTTCACTTTTGTAGTCGGGAATTTAAACTGCATATCAAACATTTTTATTATTATTATTGTTGGAAATTACTCCAAAGTATAATTGTGTAAGCTTCCAGTAATTTTAAGAAACTGACGCATAAGTCGATCTGAATGACGATCTCTCATTCAGAATTAAATTAGTTTCCAAATGGGCTGTATCGGATTGGCATGATTTTTGCTCCGATCCGGCTTTTATTACGATAACATGTGTCCATGTAAGCAAAGCTAATGTGGCCTCGGGGTCTCTGTGCATGCACCACAGTTCCCAGCCCCTGGCTTAAACCCAGAAGTAATAGACACAGAAGAATAAGACATCAGGCTGGTACCATTATTGGACTGATGAGGAAGCCTATTTTATGCTCTGCCAGCTTAGAGAATAGAATACTTTGAAGTTCATGGACGGTAGAATGACAACCAGGGCTCCAGCGATTCTCTGACTTTTCAGCATCTTCTATGTGAATACTTTCTGGTTTCTTTGCTCCATACAACAAAGAAATCATTCAAACTGAATCATTTTTGGTTTGTGGACCAAACAAGACATTCGAGAACATTATCATTTCCAGATTTGGTCAACACCAATCGAGATTTTTCAACATTTTATAGACCAAACAAGTTCTACTTATGACATGAATTGCTAGTTAACCGCCAGCTAACTTGTAAACTGCCAAATAATAACAAACTGAAAGAAGGGGTTGATATACTTCAATAAATCAGTATCCTGCTTGTGCTGTTATACTGGGATAAGGACAGTAGTCCAGAAGAAGAGCGCAGTCGAGCTACAACCTTAGCTCTCTCTCACACACACACACACACACAGTTATGTCAAGGTTTCACAAACACAACCTGTTTTTCCTTAAAGGTTTGCATGCTCCTCGACTCCAAACGCAGTCCCCCGACCTCCCCCAAACTGTGAACAGCAGAAACGTTTTTTTTACTTTACTCGTACTCACACACAAAACCACAGGCACATAAAACACATCAAAGGTGTTGAATTCTTTCAGGGATCTGAGGAGGGGAGGGGAGGGGGGACCAGGGGTTGAGGATGGGTGCGATGGCAGCTCAGTGGGAGGTCCCATGTTCCAATGTTCTGGTTGATCTAAGCACCTGTCGGCCTGGATTCAATCGCCTCCAAAGGTCCTGGCAGCTGTGACACCGCGTGACATGCACATGCTAACGGCACAGACAGGGAAGTCTGAACGTGATGCAGCTTCCTCCTCGTGTGTGTGCGTGTGTGTGTGTGTGTGTGTGTGTGTGTGTGAGGCCCCTGCAGGAATTGCTGCCTCACCCTATCTACATGGGGCAACTCATGTGTTGTTTCCTGTTTCCTTCAGGATGGTGGATTCCACTTGTCATGGACCTGAGTGGTGGGAGAGAGAATGAGTGTGTGTTTATGTGTTGCTCGTGAGCCACTAGCCTATATTAGGAACCTGAGCTGGAATGTGGGTGGGTTTTGTTTGCTTTCATTCTGCTTTTGGCCTTTAGATTTCATTGTTTTTGTCTGGTGAGTTTAAGTGTGAAAAGCTGTGTTGTACACAGTATGGGGGGTTATACTCGGCGTATTATTACAATATGCTCAAACACCTTTTTGTGTGATAGTTTGATGTGTCTTTGTGTGTGTATTGATTTTGCGCGAGTGTGTTTTGTCTGTGGTAGGAAGCATTTGTTGACAGAGACCCAGGGGGTGGCATCCTGCAGTCGGGAGAGGACAAGGCCCTTAGGGTGTAATCAAAGCATGGAAGCACACTGGAGATAAACATACACAAACTCACAAACACTACCTCTTTTTCATCTTCGTATTAAAGGGAAATGATACAGTTTCATACAGACGGGGGTTCTTTTCCTAGTTTTGATTCACGTCAAAGCTAAAGTAGTGAACGACTTGGCTTAAACGTGCCACGAGGATGTTAGAAATGATTGCCCGGTGTGACGGTAATGGAAAAACAACACCCTCCATGTTTATATTGATCAGTTTCCGTTCCTCTATTTGCCTCTGGGACAGGTTTTGTGTGTAGAAAAAATGACAACTTGATTTATGGAACTGCGTTGTTTCATATCCAGTATAATGAAGAGAATAGTGTTCACTACCTATACACACATACACACACAGGGGCTTATTATTTTATAACACTGAGGAAAAGTGCCTCTGTCCTTATCAATGTCTTTATGACTAAACAGGAAGCGCCAGGGACATAAACGTTGTCTGTTTTAATGGAGATATGTGTGAAGAGAGACAGACAGACAGACAGACAGACAGACAGATGGACAAGTTGTCGATAAAAGGTCAGATCAGCCAAATGTTTTTGGAAGACACAACAAAGAGGAACGGTTGAATCTGGATCTGTTCTTAATTATGTTTAAAACAGACTTTCAACGTCACTCTTCTGGTTTTTCAAAATAAAAGGCGTCATGAGATCTGGCTTAAATTAAAATCTTATTTATAAATGTAAGAAAAATTCCCCCGAGAAGTCACAATATGGTTTCCATACATCAGCGATCTCTTTATTAGCCGTGTTGCTGTTTTGTTTAATAATAACATGTTCGTCCTTTGACACACAAACACACACACACACATGCAGTGTTAAAGCCTCATGTCCTGTGACTGTAAATTAAATATGATGACTTGCTAAGGCAAAGACCCACAGGGACGGTGGTACCGGTGACATTAAAGAGGTATTCCAGCAATCTACTGTTGCACTTCCAGATGGTTTGGAGACTAAATAGAAGCAGCAGATGCAGCGTTATCACGACTCTCCGTCTGTACTATGATCATCACGGGTTCAATACTCCAACTGCGGCTCCAGCTTAGCACCATAATGCAAACTAATGACATTTTCCTCAAACTCTTCTTGCGTCCTTCAAACTCCATGCACCCAATTTGTTACAATCCAAAGCGTTTGATAACCCTGACGCTATCACTGTGACACAATCAGGCTTCTTTTCCACTGAATTCAACAAGCGCGGTGAGAGGCGGGGCTTTGATTGACGCAGGAGAGGGCTGGATTGACACACAAATAAAAAAAAAAAAAAAAAAACGTGATCAGCTTATTCCAACATGCTCCTGTTAAGGCCCTGAGAATGTTATTCTGGGCGCCGGCAGGAGTGACTGTCAGCAAGTTTGTTTGTAGGAACTCGCCTGGCAATATGAGGAGAGGCAGCGGGAGTGTTTGCTGCTTTAAGCTGAACTCTAGCCCAAACTGGATGAGTTTTCCTCTGGCTTCCTGTTCTCCAGCTGTATGACAGGCACTGCCTCTGCTCAGTTTCAACATATGTGTGTGTGTGTGTGTGTCGCACAGTACAGTGGCTCTATGTGTGGCTCATAATGAATGTTATCTGTACCTGTTCAAAGCAGGACCCTCTGGTCTCTTACCACCGACCGGCTGACGGCTGTTTTTGTTCATTTCTGGCAACAGAAAGGGCCGAGTGATCTGGAGCTGGCACCGGAGGAATACTCAGTGATGATTGGCTCCTATCCCTGTAACATCAGCTTCCATAATGACCAGCTGTTTCACTGCACTATCAATGGACTGCTGAGCTCCAGCGAGCGGGAGCTACCTGTCACCGTGAGTACACGACCATGTCCGACACCAAAGCACACACACACACACACACACACACACACACACACTCACACGCGACCTTGTGTCGGAAAATATTGCTCAATAGACCTTGATAATTTAAAGATATCACCCATCTGTCAGACAGAACGCTGTCCAAACATTTAGTCAGAATCCAGACCATCTGTGAGGTCCACTGAAAAGGAGCTTTGATCTGCTCTGTGTGTGTGTGTGTGTGTGTGTGTGTGCTCTCTGTATGCAGCGTTTCTAGTTTGTGAGAATGCCACCATGACAGTCAGAGAGGAGGCGTGGAGCCGTCACTCTCTTACAACAAAGAGCGACCAAATGTTTACCGCTCACCATTATCTGTTTAGTCTTCCCTACAAGTCTTCATCATCACGTCCCCTCTCTCTGTTTCACGCCCTAGACCCGAGTTCACAGATATAGTGATGATTTAGCTCCTCCCCTTGTTGTGTTTTTTATTGTGTCTCTCAACTTCTCTCCATAACAATCAAAAGGTCTTAATGAAGCTGTGGTTGAGCCCTGTGCTGCTGTCCTGATAAAACAAGACTCTCTTTCCTCTGCCCACGTTTCCCATCTGTTGTTGTCCCTGCTGTTGTGATAAGGCTTTATTAAAGGAGGAGGGGGCACTCATCTATATTTAAATATGAGCCAGACTGTGACAGGTTTGCTAAAATAGCTCAGAAGCATATGTTAGTCTCTCTCTCCCTCTCTCGGAGTTGAACTTTAATCATTGTCTTCTAACTTTTAAAAGGGGGCTGAATGTAAAATTGTGGCCATATGCTCACACTCGCTCTCTTCATTACTGCTCCGCTTGGACCGCCGTCTGTCTCTGTCCTCTTCGTCCAACCTGCGTGTCAAAGTGCCACGAGCTTCTGTGTTGTGTTGTGTTGTGCTGGGATGTGTGTGCGTGGCAGCGAGTGGCGCGCGGGAACCAAAACAAAAACAGGGTTTTCGTGTGTGAAATGAAAATTGTAATTGTGAATAAACTGGCTGTGATATTGTCATCAGTGGAGCCAGTATTTTTTTAATAACATGCCTCCGCAGTCTGGCAGATTGAGGAAGCAAGTTAAAAATGTTTAATCAGCGACAGGACACGTCCCAGGGCCTGATCAAACTTGGCGGGGCCTTCCTCCGCTGAGGGCGTTTTGTGATGGATGAAACATCAGATGATTAATTAGTAAATAGAAGATTTCACTACTGACCATCTAACAAAAACCCTATAAGAAAATCTTTGTTTGACGGTTTTCACCCATTAATGTGTGAATGGGTGAAAACTATAGTGTAAAGCAGCTCTATATAAATACAGACCATAATACCAACTCTATTTGTGGTTTTAACGAGTAACAAAGATAGCTAGAGGAAATGTAGTGGAGTCCAAGTAGAAGTTGCTCGAAATATAAAGTACAGACACTTTTGCACTTAAGTGCAGTTACAAAGTACTTTGTTACATTACAACACTGTTGGTTGGGATTAAGGTTGGGATTAAGGTCGTTGGACATTATACATCCTAATCTATGTTTTACAACAAGTTTTTTCCCCCACTTCCGTTGACACAGAAATAGAAGGTAAATAACTTTTATTTCTCCCCCTGCCTCTTTACCTGTGACTCACTCCACCTCTCCACCCCCATCCCTCTCTCAGGATGTCTGAGAATAAACACACGCAATTAGCACAGACATAAAGGCAGGGCAGGGGTCACATGAGATGCCATAACACAAATGGGTGGGCCGCCCGCCCGTGCACTCTGTGACGGTGATTTGTGTACGCGTTCGACAGGCGCATAAATACACAACGCGTGTATATTTTCGCCGTGTGTCGGCACATTTGAATAAACGCATACATGTCGGCCTGCCGCATAGTTTATGGTCATTTGTGTCTCCACTTTCTCTCCGGGGCAGAGCTATATCTGCATGCCTGTGTGTTGTGCTTGGCTCTGAAGTGTACAGCTGAGCTGCAGGACTGGATGTTGGGAAGCAGAGTGGGGTTTTTTTTTGGTACCCTGAGTGAAACAGGAACACAGAACAATGACATTTTCCCCTCCATTAAAACCAGCGCTGGCTGCTGCAGTGTCTGGAAGAGGGGTCGTCTCTCGCTGGTCTGGATAAATAAATGCCTGGAATAGAAAGAGGGAATGAGGAAAATAAGGCAGGAGTCCAGTGAGGCTGTTTCCCCCCTCAGAGTAAAACCAATGTTAGAAGGATTTGCTGTGAGGATTGGAGGCTCTTTTTCTTTTTTTCTTCTTCTTTCTATGAAGTATGTTCAGATTGGGGGAAGGAGAGAGAGAGAGGGATGTGAGGAGGGACCACAGAGACCCTGCTGACTAATCAGAAGGCAGAAGTGAAAGTCCTTTTCTTGTCACATCTGGGTTACTATGAACTACGCGACTCTTCCAGCTCATTGCAGCGAGACCATTTTTCAAAATCTACATTGTGCTGTTTTTTTTCCCCCCTGTTTGCCTGCACCTGTGTCCACAGAAAAAAAAAGAAGATGTTGTAATGTGTGCACGTGTGCATTTGTGCAGACACTGGTATTTCCATTACGCTGCATGCATTTTTACACTGTGTTACACAGAGAATAGTTAATATGCTCACACTGTCTCTCCACATTACTGCTCACCCTGCCTCGCCCTCCTCTCTGTCTCTGTCCTCGTCTTTTTTCTTGCTTCCCCTCAAAATCCGATTTGCCTTAAATCACGACCTACTAACGATATACTGCACATGGTGCAGACATTACATACAGATGATGCAATGTAACATTTTATATTTTTGAAAGAAAACGCTTGCATACGTACATTTGACATCCAAAGATCCATGGAAATGACATGACACGTGACACAGTCCTCTCATCTTGACCATCTATTTTATTTCATCAGTGCACAGAATAGTAAAAAATAGCCATATGAAAATTCAATACATATATTACATCTGCAAATGTGTATATGAAAGTAACACATTTTAGAGGGAAAAAAATATTGTGGAACCAAAAAAAAACACAAGGACTGGTTGTGTGACCTTCTAATGTGAGACACAGAAGTTAAAAACAAGCATACAGGCGCTCCAGACACAATAGGTAACAAAAGGAAAGATAATTAAAAACATTTTTTAAAGACTAACTGCCACAAATCCTGGATCTTCCAGGCGCTTTTTCTTCAACTATTATTTTGTTGTTCTGTTTTCTTTCCACTAGATTTTTAGTTCAGTTTTCCAGTTTCTCGTTTCCTGTTTTATTTTGTGTGTATCTTCTCCAAACAGAATAATAGTTAAACAAGAAGTACCTGGAAGATCCAGGGGTGGTGACAGTAACCACTTACATGGCTTCTCTGATATGATAAATAGTTTCACTAGGCAGGTCTTGGAAATCTAATGGGAACTTTGCATTTTGTGTTTTGTTGAGTCATTGTTTGAATCCAGAACCAGAAATGCTGCTGCAAAGTTTCTTTGTTTTCCAGAGTTTACAAGTCTCAAATACTAGCCTCCCCCAAGGTCACCCAGTTTCCTACAAGGTCAATTTAGATTTCCTTTACTTCTTGAGTTCTGCAGCTCACAAACAGAGATAATGGATGGATGAAAACACAAAATAATAATGGTGATACATTTATGAAACAAAAAAAGAGGAGGGATCTTTTTCTCGGTTCTCCACTCATAGTCATCTTCAGGGGTTACGTACACGCAGCTGCACTTACTTAAGTTACATTGAAGGCGTATCTCATCCAAGAGGCTTCTTCACTTCTTTTGAGGCGCCCCTTATTTTTATTTCATTATTTTTTGTCTCTCTGTCTCAGGTTCAAGTGGGGAACTTCCATCGCATCATCGCCAAAGTGCAACTCGGCGGAAGTGAGCTGGCCATCGTGGTCTCCATTGTGGTGTGCTGCGTGCTGCTGTTGCTGTGCACCGTGGGTAGGTTGTGTGGACACGCTCACCGGCACATGATGGATGTGCACCCGCTGTAAGCAATGGATGGTCCAGATGTGGATCAGATAAAAGGAATTTGGGCGTCATAGATTTTTTTTTCCCCCGCACTTGCTTCATCTCTTCATGTACCCGCTGCACAAAGGCTTCACTGTTCCCTCTCACTGTCTGCTCCGAACAGTGTGTGTGTGTGTGTGTTTGCAGGGCAGGTGTATGGGTGAAATTGGTGTTAATTTGATTTTTCTCACATTTCCCAGCTTTGAATTTGTTATCAGATACTCACAGAGCTATTTTCTTCCTTCCTGCAATGATGTTGAGTGTAACCGTGCTGTTGAAGCTCTTATTAAATCTCAACATATACATTATACGTTTATAATTATGGCAGAAAGTTTAAAAAAAAGAGACTCACAAACCATGTCTGAAGATGATTCCATGAGCTTAAAAATCCTGCTATTACTTCCTCGTGGACTGGAAGCTTTCAATTACAACCGTTTGTTCTTTCCAGCTCTGGTCGTGTACTGCACTAAGAGTCGAAGGGCGGAGCGCTACTGGCAGAAAACCCTCGTGCAAATGGAGGAGATGGAGTCCCAAATCAGAGAGGAGATCCGTAAAGGTGTGAAAACACACACACACACACACACACACACACACACACACACTCTTCTGTTCAGGCCACAAATGAAGTCTTTCGTCAAGAAAAGAAAAAAACAAACGTTGACATAAACATTGACCGCATTGGCGTTTTTCGTACGTGCACATTCGTGTGTGTTACTGGGTGAAAAATGTGTGTTTGTTTCTAGTCTGAAGTAGGAGGGGGGTGATATGGCAGGTGACAGATTTGTGCCTAGTCAGCATGACTTCTAAAATACAGGGTCTGACAAATGATCAGTCACTCACACAGACGCACTCAGTGACCACATCGCCAGTCTCTGTGTGTGCGCGCGTGTGTGTAGAGCTTCAGAGTAACGCCGTGTGAAGGCCACTGCATGTCTGAGCACTCAGATTTATGGCGTAGAGATAGGGGGAACGGATAGAGAAAGAGAAATGGAGGGAGGAAGCGATAGGAGCGGGAGTCAGGTCCGAGGAGAAGCAGAGCGTGGGAGGGAGAGGAGGAGCGCAGGAGAGGAGAGGAGAGGAGAAGAGAGGTTATTTAGTCAGAGGACAAGGATAGATTTGTGGCCAAGATCAGGGTGAGTGTGCACAATGCAACAATGCGAGTTATAGTTCTGCTGAGGAGACGTGTGATAAAAGCAGAAGAGGAAGAAGGAGGAAAATTACATATTCCTGGTTCCAGGGAATGGGAGGCAAAAAAAGGAGGTTTGTTAGTCAAACCTTCTCCTGCTAATCAGGATTTGACCGTGTGAAGTGACATTTCAGGAGATACTTCTGTGAACAACCGGGAGGAGAAATTAAATACGTCGCAAATCCCTCTCGTCTCTTATTCCATGTTCCTTCTAGACAAACACCGTCCAAAGAAAATGCCATTGTAACCTAAATATGTCTGTCATCCTGCAACAGGAAGCGTGTTTCCATAAAGGGATTTCCATTTTCTCATCAGACGGGAACATGATCCCCTTTCTGCAACATGCGACCGTATAGAGTGTCTACAGTATTACGACGCAGATTAAAGTCAGAGTCTGGACATGCTGATACTGTTTCTCCATGTCTGCACACATGTTTTGAATGAAGGCCTTGAAAATGGATGTTGGTTTCTTCGTTTGTCGTTTTTTTTGGTAAATATTTGTGCGTACGCCGCGCTGAGCCGCACAGTGTAGGAAACCGAGAGGGAGAGAAAGTCAAGGGATTAGTGTTTGTTTGGTCTATTGAGTTCTGAGCATCAGGTCTGGCAATTTACACTCTGTGTTTCTTCGGAAATGTCTTCCCTCTGAAATCAGTCAGATTCTTTCAGATCCCACAGCAGCCTGGGAGGATTGGATGTGAAAAAAAAAGAAATAAAAAAAAAAAGAAATCTGACTCATTTTCCTCCGCAACAAATGGAGCTTGATGAGGCAGATATAATAAACAACTGTGGCTAAAAAACTGTCTCAGGATTTACGATCTTCTTGGTGTTCTTTTGTTTTTTCTGTCCTTTCAGGCTTTGCAGAGCTGCAGACAGACATGACAGACCTTACCAAGGAGTTGAATCGCAGTCAGGGCATTCCCTTTTTGGAGTACAAACAGTTTGTCACCCGCACGTTCTTCCCCAAGGTGAGAAACCCTATTCTTTAACCCACTATCTGATCTCCACTGGCGGACTGACAATACCATTTTTCTCGATGGGGGGGGTGGGGTTTACTTGTCCCTTTTCCATTTTTCCCACAGCTTATCATATTCAGGATAATAATTCACCTTGGAACTTTTAAACACACACTAGCCGTTTAGCGGAGTGTCTCTCAGTTTGGCACCCTGCTGCAGAGTTAATGTGTTCTCCATAGGTAAGCGTTTTTCTAATGTGTGATCCAGCATGAGTGTGGGCTTGTCTTTGCGGGTGGGTGTTTTTCCACCGGCGCAGGCAGACAGACACAGCTCAGCGGGCTTTGTGTGTCCAACCACAGGCATGATGGACTGTCAGGGAGACAGAACAATGGCAGGCACTGAGACAAGGAAACTTTTTCCCTCTGATTTCTCAAAAACACACGTCACACGGCTCACACGCCCCCGCGGTTTTGCAAGTTTACACGCTCTTACACAATGTCATGAGCCTCGCTGGCTTGTTGCAGTGGACACTGGTTGTTGGGGGAAGTGAGCGCCGAGCAGGAAACAGAAACACAATCACCAGCTCACACAGGACATCTGTTAAAGTGGCAGCAGTGGCACCTGGTGTGGTCTCCTGCTGCTGTAGAGCCTCTGCATCATGGTCAGACGTGTTGTGCCGGGTCAGCTGCATCCATACTGCTACGGTTTCAGACAGAAATGACATCCAGATGAGTGTTTCAGCCGTATTCTGTCCATACATCCACACTAACGCCACATTTTCTCTCCGAACCGGACTGAGCCTGAGGGAATATTGACCGAACCTGACAGGCATCCTGTTTTTTTTGTCAGAGCCAGACACTTAAGTGTCCTCTGACTGTCACGGTGGTTGTAGCCTTTATTTATGGCTACGGCAAACAGCAAAAGTTATTGTTACAGCACAGATACAAACATCAAGTCACACACCTGATGAGTTATCGCCAGCATTTATGAATATAATAAAACTGCAGACTCACCATTAACGACAATCAGTTTTTATTAACTCTGGTTGAGCTGTAACCACTGATAACTATTTACGTGTTGTTTATTTTTGAGAAGCATAACATCCACCGTGGATGCCTTCAATATCAGTTTTTACTTATTATACGCTGTATTTTCAATAAAGCAATTAAAGAGAACACAATTCAAGTATGACTAATAAGAAACAACAACGGCGAGGTGATACTCAAACTGAAAGTAAGTGTTAAAGTCGCTTGAAGCTTTTCATAGTAATTTAAACTAAAATGTCGCCGGCAGTGTTTTTAAAAGCCTCAGTTTTATGGCTCTAAAATGTCGGGGTAGTGCGGATGGCAGCCTTATCCGGAGCAGAATTTATGCATTTTTAAACAAAAAATGGAGTAGTTTGGATGTACATGTAGGTCTTCTGTTTACTTTGGTTGGAGCAAGTAGTTTTTTGAGTTACAGTACTGTTGTAAGTTTTTATTACTGTTCTCTCTCCTGAAATGGTGGTGCTTGAAAATCCCAGGAGATCAGTAGTTTCTGAAACACTCCGACCAACAAACATGCCACATTCACAGTCACGTAAATCGCCTTTCTTCCTCATTCTGATGCTCCGTTTGAACTTCACTCACTCACTCTTGACCGTATCTGCCTTCCTATAAGCATTGAGCTGCCACCAAACAGGTCCACAGGTGTACCTAATAAAGTGGCTGGTGAGTGTACACTGCTGCTTCCACTGTCTCTCCACAGTTTTCCACTGAGACAGCAAATCCCCGGCCCTTGACCTTTCACGCTGCTCTTTCTCCACGAGAGCTTCTGCTTCTCTTAGATTACACTCAGACGCAGACTCGGACACAGTTCAAGCACCAGCCAAACGTAGCTGTCCGGAAATGACAGCGCGCTGAAAGGCTCCCTCTCAGCTCCGAGTCAATTTGTCTGGAAAGCCATTAAGGCTCATGAAGTTCTGTGTCACGATGTCATGTTTTTCCTGTCACAGGAACTTAGGGCCCATTCAAGACCTCTTCAAGAAAGTTCTGCCCTTTCGGTCCCAGACTGCAAACGCCAGCTCCTCTGTCTTCTCTGTATTACACTTTTTTGTGTGTTGTTGTGTGTTTCAGATGTTCTCAGATTACGAGAAGAGTCTCGTGCAGCCCGTCTATGAGAACGATGGTCTGGGCCCTCGTGTACAGCTGCCGGAGACTCACCCTCTGCTGCAGGACTGGCAGGTGAGGAGTTAAGCCGTTACGATGCTGGCTTACGATGGGTTTGCTCTTTTTCTGCCACAGTGACTTGATTTGGGTCCTTTTTTTGCTCCCTTTGTTTCTCAAATGGGTCACAATAGAGCTTATTAAGGCTTTGTGGTGAGCTTGTTCTTCATGAAATAAAGATATATGCCATATTCTGCATTACTGCACGAGAGTGAATGCTGTACAGAGTGGAGCATGTCAGCGTGTGTTTGTGTGTGCACTTACTTCCAGCGCACACATGTCATTAAGTGGCTTCTACACAGTGAAACATAAACAGATTTTTCACTTGTCAAACAGCAAGCTAATGACACCGTTCCACAGGTCCATCATCACTACTGTGTTTGTATGTGTATACTGTGTTTACTTGTATTTCTTACCTCTGTAGGACCTTTTTGTGGCATAAACACTGACCTTGTCAGGACCAGTAGTCCTCATGGAAACCAAAGCCTTGGTCCTAATGAGGAAGAATCCCTGAGGCAGGACCTAGTTAAGTGGTTAGGTTAGGTTTAGGGTTCGGCATTAACTCAGGGGTGTCAAACATACAGCCCGGGGGCCAGATCCGGCCCGCCAGAGGGTCCAATCTGGCCCACAGGATGAATTTGTTAAAATTTCACACTACGATTACAATCTAACCGTAATGTCAAATACAATTTTTTTCTCTTCCAGATACCTGTGACTAAATGTTTGTGCCATTTTAGATCCAGTGTGATCTGTAAATAGTACATTTAGGCACGATATTGTTGAAATTGCACTTATATTTCTCAAGAAATGTCATGTTTTGTAAAAATATCCTTCATTAAATGTAAAACAAAGGAGAAAAAAAGCAAGGAGTTCTTGTTGTTCATAGGTCATTATGCTATTATTTTACTATTTTTACTGGTCCGGCCCACTTGAGATAAAATTGTGCTGTATGTGGCCCCTGAACAAAAATGAGTTTGACACCCCTGCATTAACTGGTAATGGTTAAAGTTAGGGATACCACTTTGTTCACATGTGTGTTGGTGGGTTTAATAGAGGAGCAGATAATAGTAAGAGGAATGTGTGTGATCTTGTATTTGCTGCCCCCTTTAAGACCTTTTCCGGCATTTACATTGACCTTGACTGAACCAGTAGACCTCATGAAGACCAGAACCTGAGGCAGAACCTTATCTCTGATGAACTGGTTATGTTTCTGGGTAAAGATTTGAATTGTTGTTGGCTTAAGATTAGGGACAACAATTTGGTTTGGCTGTCTAAATGAATGGAAGTCACGTGTGTAGGTGGGTGTAATAGAAGAGGAGATAACACTAAGAGTAATGTGTGTGGATGATGGAGTGTTATACACCTCAGTGTATGTGTGTGAGCTTGTATTTGCTGCCTCTTTAGCACCTTTTCTGGCATTTACATTGACCTTAACTGGACCAGTAGTCCTCATGAAGCCCAGAACCTGAGGAAAAACCTCAATTCTGAGGAACTGATCAGATTTGAAGTGTGGTTAGGGACAACGATTTGGTTAGACCATCCAAATAAATGGAAGCCAATGAGAGTCCTGAAAAGGATATCGGTGCAAACCCGTGTGTGTGTGTGTGTGCGCACATTAGAAATAGAGAAAGTAAAGATTGCAGAGCTAGTAGCGCTAGTTTTGGGTCGGCAGCCGGGGGAGCCTGTCTAACGGTGATGAAGTGCCTTGAATCCGCATCGTCTTCCCAGGAAGTGTTTTCCAGGTCACTGCAAATAAATCTCATAGGCGGGCATTTATCTTAATGGACACCTCTGTTCTCCTTCTGTCAGGCTGCAAACTACACCATATGGCTGCAGTCCAGAGGGAAGACTCCATTTCACCGCTACTTAGTCGCACCCATAGATAGGCCGCACTCATTAAGTCGACTCGGCATATTTTGGAGACAATCAAACACTGCCGGGGACGGCGGCGGCGGCGGCAGCAGCAGCGCCAGATACAGATTCTATAGAGTCTACGTAGACATGTGCAGGAAAAAGAGCCGTGATAAAAAGATGAAGTGATCACTAGATGGGTCACTCAGGATGAGAGGCGGTGAAGTAGATTGGGGAGGTTGCAGCAGGTGTTTGATGCAATTTGAGTGGGTGAGTTCGTGCAGGAGAGTAAAAACTGTTGTTTCTCACCCCACTTCTTCTGTCACCAGGCCAACAACACAACAAGGCCTAACGTTGAGGAGGGTATCACCCTGTTCTCCACGCTCCTCAACAACAAGCACTTTCTCATCACATTTGTCCACGCTCTGGAGCAGCAGAAGGACTTTGCCGTGAGAGACAGGTAACGGCTTCAGCCTCATACGCAATACTTTTGATCGTTCAACAAAAGACAGAAACGAAAATGTAGATTTTATGGAGCTGGGTGACCTTTCAGCAAGAAAGATGCTAATTCACTTCTGTCGTTATCTCAGCGCCAGTGGTGAGTGGTACTATCACTGCGTTGTAATGTGAGGTATTTTTTAAAGCTGCAAATAATGAATCTTTTTCAATGAACTATGGATGAAGGGATTTTATTTAATGTAAAAGGTGTCATCACCAGCCTGCTCTCCTCTGTTTTATCATCTCGTAGCTCGTTGTTCAGTCACAGCAGTTTCTGTGAAGACGTTTTGCTCACCTACACATAAAGTAGTTATCAATACGTCGATTCAGTGAGCAATAATATAACAAAAATGAAAACAGTGATGAACATTCATTCATACTTCTGTCTTGTTGTTGCAGCCTTTTCTGATTGTTTATTTATTTAAACAGAGATAAAGCTGCAGCTGTTAATGAAATCTTCCTAGTGACACAGACTTTCAGTCTCAAGGTTCTGAAAGTAAAGCATTTATTTAGGTGACAGTGGGAAGAGAAATGCTTATCTAAAGATGACAACCTGAAGTGTTTTAAAAATGTTTATATCAATGTAAAGGTGTAAAATGGGCATTTATTAACATTAAACATTTATTTTTATATCTAATCAAAACAAATTGTATTATGTACTGCAGATCTTGTGTCATTCTGAAAACAAATATGATTTTATCACAACTAATCTGTCAGCATTTGTGGGCCCCCAAATTGGGGGACAGAGGAGAGAAAGGACAAGAGGGAGATGAGGTAGAGTGAAACATAAACAGATTTTTATCCAGTTAATATAATGGGACATTCTTTTCTTCGTGCGTAAGACAGTCGGGTTTTATCTAAAGCTGTTGTATACATCCTCACAGCATCGTGATGCGTACTATCTATCACTAAAGCCGCACTATCGTCTCAGGGTCCTGAAAGTAGCCAGTCATCGTGGAGAAATTCCAGGGGCAAGACCGCATCCCCACAGCATCCGCACTTACCGACTGATGTCGTCTCCTTCTGGTGGATTAGAGGGGATTTGTTTGGGAAATCCCCTGCACCTCTGGATTTAGTCACGCAGACACTCCCTGCATTAGATCAGGTCTTTATTTAGCTCTGCAGTCGTAGGTGCTGTGGGGAGGAACCTTGTTGTTGTTTCGGTCATGTTCTCTCCACTGACCACACATGAGCATGAGCATGTCTTTGCTCATCTGTCTACTCCTCTAATCTATTTTCTCTAACCACCCCCCTTGCAGATGCAGCCTGGCATCCCTGCTCACCATCGCCCTCCATGGTAAGCTGGAGTACTACACCAGTATAATGAAAGACCTGCTGGTGGACCTGATTGACGCCTCGGCCTCGAAGAACCCCAAGCTGATGCTGCGTCGCACGGAGTCTGTCGTGGAGAAGATGCTGACCAACTGGATGTCCATCTGCATGTACAGCTACCTCAAGGTGAGGACTGAAACGACGGAGGATGAGAAATGAGACCAAATGGAATCGTGGAACATGGTCTTAACAGCAGCTTGTGATGCTTGAGTGTCACTTCGCAGGCTGTTTAGTCTGACTTAACTTAATTTAAGTTCTTGTGGGTAACAGTTAGGGTTTACTGGCAGACATTTAATATACTACCATCAGTACAGGCCATGTCTCTGTAGCAGCTGGAACAAATGTGCTTTTTGTGCCAAAAGAACACTTGTGCACTCCTACAGGCCGGATTAAGAGTTAGGGTTAAAGGTCCAGTGTGTAAGAATAAGTGATATTTAATGGTGAGACTGGACCATAACAGCGTTTCTCATCCCCCCATTTCCCAAATATGTCAAGAGACTATGTTGGCCTTCGCATACCAGAAAGAATCTGAAATATCCTAGGGTTGTAGGGAGCGTATCTGACAAAAAAAGATTGTGAGAACTGGAGCTTGAAGTGGTTTTAAGGACTTGTGTCTCCCTTAATATGATATGGGAGAATATGAGAACAAAAGAGGAGGAGAGGATTACAATTGTATTCATAAAAACACAGGAAGAGGAGCAGGTTGCAGTGACATTGCTGCTCCTCCCAGCAGTCTGATGTTTGACTGGGTTGTTGACATTCTTCAGGAGACAGTGGGTGAGCCTTTCTTCCTGCTGCTGTGCGCAATCAAGCAGCAGATCAACAAGGGATCGATAGATGCCATCACAGGAAAGGCCCGCTACACCCTCAACGAGGAGTGGCTGCTCCGCGAGAACATTGAGGCCAAGCCACAGGTCAGATAACTCACTTACTGTCTGTTCATCCTTCACAACCTCGGTGTTCCCTCAGTGGAGCTCAGAAATCAATGTTAAACGCACAATGTTCAATTAAGTGGAGGGGGCCAGAAAAGTTTGAGGTTCACGGTGAAATCCCAAAGCTTTGTGTTTGTCTTTGCAGAACATCAACGTGTCCTTCCAGGGCTGTGGCATGGACTCGCTATCCGTCAGGGTCATGAACACAGACACAATCTGCCAGGTGAAGGAAAAAATCATTGAAGCCTTTTATAAAAACCTGCCATTCTCCCAGTGGCCGCGAGCAGAGGACGTAGACCTGGGTAAGAGCACATTCTCTCTGATTATTTTCATCCTCTCCCTTTCCTCCCCGGCCCCCCCAGATATAGTAATCTCCTTTGCAAAAGGTCAATTCCTCTCATGAAGCTCAGCTAACCTGAGGCTGCAATATAACAAATGACAGAATCCATCGAGGAGAGTGTACAGTCATAATCACAAAGAGTTATTGCTTTCAAAAGCTGTGGAGCCTGCAGAGCTGATTTGATTAATGGCTGAAGAATATTTCCATGGGTCGCGACACGGAGCGTTACAGCGCGGCTGCCCTCTGTCACACAAATATATTCCAAATTCTGGAGGAATTCTTTTAATATCACTTCCCCTCCCTTTCTCCTGATTCCTCTCCCTTCAGAGTGGTTTGACTCGGGCAGCAACAGCAAACTTCTGCAGGATCTGGATAACTCCTCGGTGATGGAGGACGGGCGAAAGAAGCTCAACACAGTCTTCCATTACCAGGTGTGTGTGTGCTTGTATTTCTTACCTCTTTAGGACCCTTTCTGGACAAGTAGTCCTCATGGAGAGGTAGAACCTCACTTCTGAGAATATTTGAATTGAGATTAGGTTATGGTTAGAGTTATAGGGTTATCAGACTTTGTTGAGGTTCTCCAAAATGAATGGGAGTCAACGCAGGTTCCTAAGAAGAACATCTGCACAAACCCGTGTGTTTTCACACATTAGAAAGAGAGAAAGCAATGACTAAAGCGCTATAGCTACCACTTTGGCAATGGTGTCATAATTGCATTTTACAGGTCATTTAATGTAGCATGTAGCGTACCTAAACAGTCTGAATTTATTAATAAAATAATACACAACATTTTTTGTTTTTTAACACTGGATTTTTGACAAAGAAAAAGGAGAAGTCATTTTGCAGGTTTTTGGTCACATGAGAGGGGAAAACGCTCTTGTAGTTGTTCAGAATGCAGCTATTTGTAGCTGGGATGTAAAAGCACTCCACAGAGAGCACGGGATTGGCAATTTGTTTAAATATAGACCTGAACAATCAGAGTTTGTGGATGTTAAAGGGTGTCATGGAGCCGTTGCTGACTTTGGATAGTAAAATAAAGGGAGATTACTCATGAGTCATAGGGGTTTAAAATCATTCAGGCGCTTGTAGGACTTTCAACTTTCCATGTCACTTAACTCTATCGCCAAATGAATGCATTAAAAGAAAAGTACAACTCTATTTTGCTCTGTGTATCCATCAGGACCAACACAAACACACAGACACACAAACATTCACACTCATATTCTCCACTAAATCTAATCCCAATCTGCATGTGTTTGAAATGTGGACGCCTTTTAAATATTTTTTTTAAAAAGACAAAGTTTGACACCCAATAGTGAGAAAATAATGACGTTAGTGCTAATAAATGATCTTTAAAGTTGCAGTATGTAACCCTTGGTGATTTTTGCATTTGTGTGTATACATTATTTTTACAGCAGCAGAATTGTCTTATAAAACTTCTTTGTGTTTTTCAGTCTTGCTCTACTAGCACAGTGTTGCTGTTGCCCCCGTCTGTTTTAAAACAAAAACACATCACTTCCTGTGTGCAGTCTGAGAATGTTGACATGCGACACATGATCTAAACACTGTTATACTGAGAGCTACAGAGAGTTCTGTGGAGTTCATTGTATGAACTCATTTGACAACGTTGTAAATATAACAAACAGTTGTTAATCTTTAAAAGTTACACACACTACAAAGTGATAAACTGTTTATAACAGTAGCATTGCATCAGCCTCGAGAAAACCTTCTTAAAATCAGTTTAAGTGTTTAAACAACACTGCATAATTCACAATATAGCAGCTCGTCAATTTAAATTGCTATTCTAAATAGTTTTAAAAGTATTTGGGTTTGTTGAACAAACTTTTTTTTTTTACTAGTAGTACCACTACTGCAAGAAAAATAAATAAATTCCTGGTGTCCAAATTAAGAATGTCCTTGTGTGTGTTTGCTTATGTCTGCGATGATTTGTGCTTGAGCAAGCACAAGCTCCGCGTCCCCTCGAACTCTGACCCCTTACCTGTACTTGTTAAGTGCTCTGTTTAGTTTTTGCTGAGCCATGAGGGACAGAGCTGAGAAAGCAGCGAACCACGGCGTGTACAAACAGTCTGGGTTCACCGGCAAAGCTGTTCCATCCATTTTCGCCACGAGTCCACTTTAATGAGCACAGCCCGGCTCCCGCTGACTTTCCACCGCCGTAGATTCGCACAACACCGACACACGCTCGCACTCACACGGACAAATGCACCTCTCAGCACCACGCTGCCCCTAGAGGACCTGCTCAATAATGCTGTTCTGGTGCACCGTGTCTCACCCCTGACCCCATGCCCTCTGTCGTCTCTCATCTTTCCACCCTCTCTCCTTCTCTCTCCTCACAGATCCCAGAGGGGGCATCTTTGGCCATGAGCATGAAAGACAAGAGAGAGAACACCCTGGGGAGAGGTATGTCATCTTTAAATACACCTAACCCCCCCCTGTCGCCGTGTCACCCACACTTACCCACACTTGGATAAATACACTTAATCACAACAACGGCCGCACATGAGCGTCGCTGAGCGCGCAACACGATACGCCCGCGTAAACACGCGTGAAACCGCACACTCCCCCCGCATCCCGAAAGACGCACCGCAGCCATCCAGGCACACTTCCACCTCATTAATCACAACACTTAGTCTCGTGCTTCGCGCGGGGGTTACGCTCCTTGCTTCATTCAGAGCTCTTTCTCTTTTTTTTCATGTTATAGATGTATTTCATTAGCAAAATGTCAGCTTGTAGGGGGGTAGAGAGAGCGACACTCATTGGCACATTGTCCAGCCTCAAGCTGTAATATAATGACCTACGCTGCCCGGTGACAGATGAGTTTACATACAGCCTTTAATGGGCTTGTTCATTTATTGTCTAAAGGTCTACCTTTCATAATCAGTGCCAGACCAGAGCTCAGTTCTGCCGCAGCTCTGTCCGTCCCCCTTTTCATTCGCACTGTGCCAAAAATAGGCCTAACGTGGCCCAAACTTGGCTCCGTCTTCAAAGCGCCAATGCCGGGGGGTGTTGTGAAAGTGTAGTGCTCCCTGGCTAATATAAAACACTGTCCTGTCTGCCTGTGATCCATGCTGAGGGTCTGGACTGTGGCCCCGCTGGGCAGGAGGAGCATCACTGGCAGCTGTAATGAGAACACAGACAGTAAATTCACTGTCTGTGTTCACTGTGTTTGGACATCCGTGTACATGCTTCCTCACAACTGCTCATACATTTGTATGAGTTTGTTTGTGTGCAGATCTATGTGTAAACCAGTGAGATTTAATGCTCCTTTCCCGGCGTTGCTCGAGCATTACCATCTCATTACGCCGGCTCCAGAGCCAATCACAGACTCCGTGTGTCTGTCTCTCCTAATCTCTCTCTTTTTCTCTCTCCCTTCACTCGTAATCTTTCTCTTTCATTCCCTCAGACAGCTCCCCTCCCCGCCCAGCCCACAGTCCACCTTAATCACTTTCTCCTCTTGCATGTACTCTATCTCTCCTGCTCTCCTGTCAATCTCTCTTTTGTTGTGTTTTGTTTATTCTCTCCCCCTCTCCCTCCCCGTGTGTCACACTCCTCTGTGGTCTCCCTCCTCCTGTCTCCTCTCATTCGCTCACGTCTCCAACTTGCTGATTGCACATTGTTTCACGCTGTGTGTTTCTTTTTTTGTCTCTTCCCCTCTCTAGTTAAAGACCTGGATACAGAGAAATACGTACATTTGGTGAGTATGTGCTCCCAGGTAATCATAGTGTTTTCTTTAACAGTTTTCCTGTGCGTGGCATTTACACGGCTCGGAGCAGGCCTGGCGACGGAGAGAAAAGGGGGTGAATGGAGGTGAAAAGGGAAAGCTGCTGAGAGGACATGACAGCACTAATGCTGCTTAAGCTCTTTTATAAAAGTCAGCTAAGATATGGGCCCTTTGACTTCAGAATAATGAGTTCTTTGGAAGACAATTTCCCGGGTGACTAGTTAGTTTGACAGAACAGTTCCATCGTCCTTTTTTTGACACAAGTAACTGGAATTTTTTTATTTTTTTGCCTTTTTGCCCCCTGCCCTGATTTAGACCTGTGTGAGCAAGTCAAACACATGATCCTGTACATGGCAAGAAAAGAAAAAAGCAGAATTTCCCAACTTCACTTCCTCAATTCTGTTATTCAGTTCTCCATAATACTGCGACGTGGTTTCTGGATCATGTTTCAAAAATAAAAATGAAAATTCCCTCAAACCACCGAGACAACAGAGTGTTCAGTTGAGCTCCCTCGTGGGGCTCATTGTCGCGGGTAGAGTATGTTGACCTTTGGCCTCTGTTGTGTTCCAGGTCCTACCTCATGATGAGCTAATGGAGACGAAGAAGTCACACAGACAGAGTCACCGCAAGAAAGTCCTGCCTGAAATCTACCTGACACGTTTGCTCTCCACCAAGGTGAATACTAGTCATCTACATTCACCGGCCACTTTATTAGGTACACATTATAAAGTGACAGGAGTGGCAGACGGTGATGTCCTCTGCTGCTGTAGCCTGTCTGCTGCAAGGTTTGATGTGTTGTGCATTTACTGATGAACGTCTTCATACCTTAGCTGTAATGAGATGTTATTTCAGTCACTGTTGTGAGTAATACACCACTCCCGGTGATCTAAAACCAGTTTAAACCTGGCTTTTAAGTGGCTTGTTGACCAGTGGGATTGTGTTTCGTCAGCAGTGGCGACCAGTCGTGACGTCACCCATAAGACTCTGCGCTCCTGTTTTTAAGCCTTGAGATTCTCAATTTTCAGTGACCTTGGTTTTCGTGAAAGGCGCTTTATAAATCTAAGTCATCATTATCATTATTATTATTATTATTATTATTATTATTATTATTATAAGTATACAAACAATAAGAACAATAACAATAATAATCATAATCATTGTGAGGTTTGTTGTTGAGGTTTTACAACGTCACCTGCCGACGTTTCAGACGTCACCTGCCACCAGGCTCCAGCTGTCAATCACACTGGTGTCCAGTCATATGTGCCTTCCTTCATCCTTATCCTTTATCTGCTTTTCTGTAAATGTGAACATAATACTGACGATGAAGACCTGAAACTAGCAAATAAAACCAAATAGTAGGCTCACTTTTGCACAGACTTCCATACAAACTGATCAATGGAGTCGCCCCCTGTTGGCTATTTAATATATCCTTACTTCCAGGATGGCTTCAGCCATCAAACTGGATGACCACGTCTACATTTTTATGTACGGTCAATGCTCCTGAGTCAAATTACTCTCAGGTTTTTGTCAGCTTCGGCTCCAATAGTGAGAAGACGATACCCAGGTGAACACGTTAATTTCTCCTATTTCTTCTTGATATTTTGGCAGTCTGGTCATTCTCCTCTGACCTCTGGCACCAACGAGGCATTTTCTGCACAGGGAACTGCTGCTCAGCGGATATTTTTCTTCCTTGTCAGACCATTCTCTGTAAACCCCAGAGATGGATGCACGTGAAATTCCCCGTAGATCAGTAGTTTCTAAAATATTCACAGCAGCCCATCTGGCACCACCAACAACAAGTCACTGAAATCACCTTTTTCCCCCATTCTGATGCTTGGTTTGAGTTTCATGTCGACTTGCCTGAGAACACTGAGTTACTGCCATGTGATTGGGTGATACAGTATTTACGTTAATCCTAATTATCAGTTGAACAGGGGAACCTCACAAAAAGCTACTGCTCTATTTCACATTTCTCACTGTCACATCGTATTTATGAGCCACCTTTTTCCTCTTCATCTCCACAGGGAACCCTTCAGAAGTTCCTGGATGACCTCTTTCAAGCCATCCTTAGCATCCCACCCGAACGCCCTCCTTTAGCTGTCAAGTATTTCTTTGACTTCCTGGAAGAACAGGCTGACAAACGGGGCATCACAGACCCAGACACCCTGCACATCTGGAAAACCAACAGGTAAGCTCACTTTTGTGCTACTTGGTTTGCTCACTGCAAGTACAAGGCTTTAAACGTTAATCTTTTCCCCCTCTCGTGCAGTTTACCTCTGCGTTTCTGGGTGAACATCCTGAAGAATCCTCAGTTCGTGTTTGACATTGATAAGACGGATCACATGGATGCCTGTCTGTCTGTCATCGCCCAGGCTTTCATCGACGCCTGCTCCGTTTCTGACCTGCAGCTTGGCAAGGTCAGTCTGTCTGTTGATCTGCTCACACTGTTCATTCAAGGTTTTTCAGAGTCTGTCACTGTGGCTGCCTCCCTTATATTATTATTATTATTATTATTGTTATTATTTTTATAATTTGTGGGTAAACAAGACCATTTTCTTATATGTAATAATGTATACAATACAAAATGTGTAGAATTAGCTACCAGCAGTATGATTTCTTTGACTCTCTAAAAGCATGATGAGTTGTGGAGGTTAAGTCATTGTAGTTGATTTGACTAGTTAGGGATTTTGTTGCTTCTAATTCACTCTTAATGGAGCAGTGTCGAGTGCTGCTGATCTGCATTTTGGGTTCGGGAAATCGTCAACTTTCCGTCCAATCAGCCTGAGCGTCAGATGATCATGTTATGCAAATATTGTAATATGATACGTAACAGGTGCTAACCAATCACTGTAATGCATCGATCACAAACAATACACGGCACAAACGGAGCTCTCAGACAAAGTTGTAATCCTGCCCGCTGTCAAGCATTAAAGCGATATCCCTGTTCCTCAACCTGTGTGAGGAACAGGGATTCCAACATCTACCTAGATTTGGAACCAGTTCCGTCTCGATACACTCACAGCAGTTTTGATCTTATTCAATCCATCTTTGTTGACGGCACTCTGCGAGTTCATTTACTGATGCCACGCAATGCAGTCGCCAACTTAACTCCAAATCCTCTTGTGAGCGTATCAAGGCAAACTGCTCGACCAAGACAGATGTAGAGTCCCTGTTCCTCCCATAGGTTAAGGCTAAGGGGGGCTCTACAGACAGATTTATGGATGTTTACTCAGTAAGTGTCAGGATATCCATCTGTCTCCTTCGCTCTGCTGAGCCGCTGAAAACCTCCGATCTCTCATACAGGAGCGATTATTATAACTACCTCATCTACCTGATTAAACGCATGGTTGAGTAAAGGTTATAGATCTGTGTCTCTCATCTGTCTGTCTCTGTGTATACCTGTCTCACACACCTCCTCACCCAGACTGTCAGCTCCATGTTATTTCAGCCCAGTCAGCCCATCCAAGGTCATGAGCACCAGGGATCCCTCTTGGTGTTGTGTGTGTGTGTGTCTTTGTCTCTGCGTGGAGACGTGTGCGCTTGCATGTCAGAGTCCTCGCTGCTCACAAATCCGTCTAATCCCTCAGACACCGCGACCCTGAGCGCGCTCTGCTTCCCGTCGTTCTCTGACTGACTTCCTCCCGGGAGGAAGTGGAGGACTCATCAAATAATGCTCCCCTTTCACTGGGAAACATTCTGATTTATATATTTGACTCGTGTGCCAAAGCCAGTGCTCTGAACAGCGGCGGTATCCACATGTACTCGCATGCAGTCTCACATATGTTCTCGCTGACATAAAACCAGCAGCTGTCAGACATTTTTGCTCAGTGTGTGTGTGTGTATCTGCCACTCATTAACATGTTGCATCTGGCTTTTCGAGCACAGTCGCACGGAGTCAACAGGTTCAAGGATCCGGCTGCTTTTTCCTCCTGTGTCAACATGACGCAACTCCATGTTTACCTCAGGTGTAGAGTACACCAGGGGAGTCTGGGAAATACCTTGTTCCTTCTGTCAGGATGGAATGAAATGTAACGCCAACTGCACGACCAGAACAGTTGAAAAGATGTAATGTAGGAAAAAAAAGCTGTAAGATTTGTTCTGTGCTGTCAGTAATCATTCAGATTCAGTCCATCTTCGCCTCCACAGAGAGTAACAGCACATCTTCGACAGCTTTTATAGATGCTGAGGAAGGGCCAGCAGCAGTGATTGATGCAGCAGCGTTTCACTGTATGTTACAGCTGGGCCTGTTTCTGCTTCATTTTGTTAAATTTGAATTATTTTCCATATAAACAACCCCATGTTCTGTGACAGGCTACTTAGTAAGCATAGCTCCCAGCTTGCTGCTACCCTGGCAAACAATCAACCTGTCCTCCAACTGAAATGTAACTATGAGTCGTTTTGGCCAACGCCTGAATACGAGCCTTAAGTACTTTTGTGGCACACCAGTATTTTTCAACTCAACTATGCATAAGTGTTAGGGCTAAACAAAAGAAGGAAAAGGACAGGGCTGGGCAGTGAGTTATAGACAATGTGTGAAAGTCTAACGCACACGTGTTGATCACACCATAGTACAACGCTTTGACCACTAAGCGAACTGCCAAGGGACCAGATTGTTGTTATTTATACTACCACTAGGGGCAGTACAAACTATTTTTACTATTTTAAAAAACGTACCCATGGGTTGTAACTCCTGTTTGGTTGGAGGTTGGACGGTCTCTAAACAATGCTGTTGGCAGCTTAGGAGGAAGGGGTGGGAGTTGTGTGAGCCACAGATGCTTAGCTGGTCATGTTTGACCAATCCATCCATCCATCCATCCATCTTCTACTGCTTTATCCTCCGAAATATAGAGATTTCCCTGGTAGTTGTTAATTGAGATTAACCCACGTTTTTAGGATTGTTAAGTAGTTTTAAGTGATCTACAGTTCGGCACTGTTCAGCTTGATTTGTGTGTGGGACGTCTCTTCCTGTGACGGCACTCTGACCAATCATCGCATAGTACCTACTGAGCACACTTTTTAAAACTCACCTGAGCAGGTACTAAAAATAGTACCTGGTACCAGGTACTATGCTAGTGGAAACGCTACGTAAACTGTGCCGTGACGAGGCGAGTAGAGCCGGTGGAAATGCGCCAATAGAGACAAACAACCATTCACTCTCACATTCACACCTACAGTCAATTTGGAGTGTCCACTTTGCCTAATCCTCAAATCCATACTTTGCAAAAGTTAAAGATGATATACGTAAGACATGTATTATATTAAGAATACATTAAGAATAAAATGACCATGATGTTTCATCAGAGATTAAGGGCAAATTAAATTCAAATTTAATCATGATTCAGCCAGTAAATTCACAAAATAAATCATGTTTATGTTTTGGCTTGCTGTTTTGGTCTTTTGTGCCAACTACCGCCACAAAAACGCATCTGGTAGCACTTCAGCATACAGGATGCCAAACCTAAAAAGCCCCAGTACCCCTCTCAAAAATGCCTCTGCCAGAAGAGAAGAAAAGCAAGGGTCTCAGTGGTGATGCCCTACAATATAGACGACTCAAAGTGGAGAGGACGTTGAATACAGACATGCTGGTGTGGATACTTTTCTCGCTTAGAGGGAAGTAAAAACAGAATGTCAGCCAAGGTTAGCTAGTGCTCTTTCTCTCTTTTCTCACGGTGGGACAGTTACACCAGCGCGGTGCAGCGTCATTCGTGTTTTCGGAAAGTCTGGCAACCTTGAAATGTCCTCATTTGGGATTTAATCAACCATTTTACACATTAAAGGTCACTGATGTACATATTTTACATGTATCACCTCGAACAAGCTATTTAACAGGGGCATTAAAAGCCTCCGTTATATGATCATATCATAACATCAAATATCAAGGGCAGTTTCAGATATTTCAAGGACATTTTGCCCCAGCTTTGCTCGTTTCTGCCATACATTTGTCCACATGTGAGAGAGTGTGAGTGTGTGTGTGTGTGTGATGGCTATGGGACAGGGGAGTGAGGAGTGAAGAGCATGGGTTTCTGGATTAGCCGGAGCACAGCGGAGGTGAGAGAGTCCGCAATCCTCGCTGTTTCCACGGAAACCATCTTATCTGGCAAAATGCAGACGCGGAGGGCCACAGGGTCACAGGAGGGTTACCGGGCAGATGGGCAAACAGCAGGAAGTGACCTTGCGGACAGGAAGAGAGAGGGTCCCGTATCAGTGGGAGTGACTGTAGCCACAGTCATTCATTCCCCCCAACACCTTTTCACACACACACATTTACACACACACAAACAAACAAACGCATATTAGCTGACACAAATAACTCTTGACACATAGAAATATTAAGGTGCATCGTAGGCACATTCCCTGATCCTAAAAGCTGAGTCTCTTTTACTCTGTCCTACTTTCTCTCTCTCTCTCACACACACACACACCTGACACAAACATGCACACACACACACTCACTCACAACAGTAGTCGCCACTTAAACCTGTATATGCCGTCTACCTCTTAGCCCCTGCTACTTTTCCTTGTGCTTGAATAAGCAGAAGAGCGAGAGCCTGAAGTGACTGTGAAGAAAGTGGCAGACGCATGAAGGAGTCTTGCTTTTTTAGACTGGAATGTTCTCTCGCTCTCTGGCTCTGGACTTTTTGAGTCACAGGTTTCGACGAGGTCGTCGAGAAATAACATCCAGTTTAACTGATCAGCTGTTTATTAGACACCAGGGGTAGAGGAGTTTGTAAAAGTGGACGTAGCAAAACTGCTTTGTAATACTGTGGTACTGTTAGTACTGATAATCTGAGATTGGGAGTAAAAGTCACACATGTGTAAATCTCAAGTCTTAATGTTCAAGTCTCAAGCAAGTCAAGAATATAGAAGATGAAGATGATTTCCATAAAATGCTAAGAGACTAAAATACTGACATCGGGCCTGCATCATTAAACCGTGGCAAAGCTTTTGACCCACCAAGACGTTAACTAGCGTTATCTTAAAATAGCAGCAAACAGACTTCCTGTCTCACCTTCCTTTGTGGGATTTGAAGCGTCTTAATGGAATTTCCTGTAGTGGTGTATGTGTTCAGTTGCCAGGTTTGTACACAAGGACGCAAGAGTGGACATCCAATGTTTCAAAAACAAATTGTACCGGTAACTCTTTGATATTTGAGAAAATGCAAATATTCCACAAGGCATTTTATTCAAGTATTCAAGTCGAGTCTCAAGACCTCAAGTCAGGTCACGTGACTCACGTCCTCCACCTCTGCTGATAGTATTGATTTCATAAAACAGAAGTATTACCAGTAGGGCTGATTATATAATATATTATATATATATCAATAACATTCTGTTGACTAATGAGGTGATTCATTGATTAGTTGCTCAGGCCAGAAAAAGAAACCAAAGAAAATTGATCCGTGTTTCCTAAATCTCCAAATGATGATTATTTTTCATTAGACACTATTGAAATCATAGCTGAGATCAGAGAAACAGTCAAATCGATTAATGGATGATCACAATAGCTGTGTGTTATTTAAAGAGAGCTTCTTCAATGTGAATATTTTCTTCATTTCTTTGCTCCATATAACAAAGAAATCATTAAAAACTGATCCATGTTGGTTTGTGGACAAAAAACCAGACATTTGAGAACCTCATTATTTCCAGGGTTGACAAACACTGATCAACATTTTCTGATATTTTAAGGACCAAACGATGACGGATGAATCGATTATGAAAATAATCGTTAGTTGCAGCGCTAATATATATATTTCTTTCTATTTCTTAGGTTTTTTTCATGTCGCTTCACTGCATTTATTCTCACTCTCCACACCTGCACTCTGCAGCTGCCTCACTTTTCTTTGTGCTTTTCCCTTGAAAAAAAAAAACAATTTCCTGTGTGCGACGTGTAAATGTCGCCTGATGACACAGATTCAAAAAATGACACAGATTCCAAAAAAGTGCCGTAGCGAGAAACAGAGAGAGAGAGTGGAGCTGACATGAGCTTGATCAGCATCGCGTGCATTTACTGTAACCAACGTTACGTAACGTTTATATTTAAAGGTCACACACTGCAGCTTTAATTTCATGTTAATGTACACAGTACATCCTTTGTCTACAGTCTTTGATTTCTCTCTCATTTTGTCATAAATGCCAACAGACAGAAAGTGCTTTGTATAAAAAAAAATGAAGCATAAAATTAAAACCAAAGTCCAATTGCCTGAAACTACAGTTTAACTACAGTAATTTACTTAGTGCAAAGGGCCTCATTGTGTGACCAGTTTATTTACAGCAAGGCATCTTTATTTTTTTATTTTTATAGCACAAGTCAATCTGCTTTACATAAAAAAAACAACAGTTGAAAGCTGGAACTGAACAATTTGAAGAAATCCCAATTATAATATAAATTAAGCAGAGTCAAGAAAAAAAAGACTAAAACGGAACGTGAAATATGACAATTCAGCATAAAACAATAATTTAAAAATTTGAAATATCTAATTAAGCAAATGTGCAGTGCAGCAAAAGTGAAAAGCAGTGTTTTTTAACCTAGATTTGGTGCTGATTTCAGTTCCACTTGTGTGCAGCACAACAACTCCACCATGACCATGTTTAGTCTGAACTCTTGACCTGTCAGACGTTTTATAGTCTTTATTATAATTATGTGTAGTTAGTGATTTGTGGAGGAGCAGCAGACGTTTAAAGTCTGTTTTATAACTGACTGGGAGTCAGTGTGAAGACTTTAAAACTCTAATCCTTTGGCTCTTTTTGTTTTGCTGCTTTCTGAATGAGTTGCAGCTGTGTCCTGTGATGATGAACGATTAATTAAAGTTTCAGTTACAGAATTTTAATGACACGCAGTCCTAACATAACAGGGCTGAGGTCATATCTTCTAATTCAGCCCTCGATCTTGTTAGCTTCCAGTTTCATTTCCAACTTTTATTTTCCTGTTTGTATCTCGGGCTCTGCCAAGGCATTTATAAGGTCAGAGTCAGTCGCTATCAAGCTTGTTTGAATTCAGTCCAGAGCGCCGCACGAGCAGACGCACACCAGGCCAAAATAATGTTAGTTAAAACTCTGACATGACTGAAATGTGTGTGTGTGCGTGTGTGTGTCCTTCTTTTTCTAGGACTCCCCTACCAACAAGCTGCTGTATGCCAAGGAGATCCCAGAATATAAGAAGAGAGTGCAGTGCTACTACAAGCAGATACAGGAAATGTCGCCTCTGAGCGAACAAGAGATGAACGCTCACCTGGCGGAGGAGTCACGGGTGAGTCACCTGAACGGTTCCCTGCTCCCCTGTGTGTTTGTTCTGATGATGGAATGTTTCATCTAACACTGTTGTTGTTGTTGTTGTTGTTGTTTCTGTAGAAATACAGAAATGAATTCAACACCAACCTGGCCTTGACGGAAATCTACAAATATGCCAAAAGATACAGACACCAGGTGAGAGATGATATGAGTGTCCCTCTGATGTCAGATTCAGATTAGATACCGCATGCGTGTCGTGTTTAGACCGGCCTCTGTCTGCTGCTGCTGCTGCTGCTGCTGCTGCTGCTGCTGCTTCATCAGCCACTGTTCTGAGTTTCACAGATTGCAATCGCAGTGAGATGGTGGGAGATTACGTGCACGTTGAGCGATGCATCAAATTTACTGACTTACAATGTGTCGCTCAAGAGTAGATGTTCTCTTTAGATAAAGTTAGGTTGTTTGAGGTACAATGTCTTTATTGTGTTTTTCATCCATCCATTCATCTTCTACCGCTTTATCCTCCACATGAGGGTCACGGGGGGGCGCTGGTGCCAATCCCAGCTGGTACAACCTGGACACACATAGAGACAAACAACCATTCACTCACACTCTCACACCTCAATTTAGAGTGTCCAATTTACCTAATCCCCAAATCTGTATGTTTCTGGACTGCGAGACAAAAACATAGATAACAAAAATGAACAAAAACAAAATGAATGGTGTGCTTCCTGGCATCTGTCTCTATATTTGTGTACACTCAGGTATCAATGTCCTCTTCAGTGAACTCCATACTTTTAATCAAGTCCATAAATTACCCCCACAAAGACTTCTTGCTTACACTTCAAGATATAACTATTTTTTTCCAAAAGGAAGGCTTGATAGCATTTGGTTAAAACCCCCGTAAAGCAGGGGCCTCAAACTCAAACCCATGATCTGGGGGTCAGTGAACTTCTCGCCTGGTTTGTAGGATGATACAAAGTAACAATATCAATATTATCTGTGACAATAAGAAAAACAAACAGAAAAACTAAATCAAATCAAAGTAACAGCACAGAAAAGTCTGAGACCCGTGACATCAAGTCATTTTATGGTCTGTTTGTATTTTTCCCAAAAACATGGCTGCAACTCTTCTTTTTTTTTTTGCATTGAACAGACTGAGGTCCATCAGTGTAATTATGTTTCTCTGGATCAAACCCAAGTAGAAACATTTTTGGAACCAATTTAAAAATGATTCTCTCTATCACAACCTGCAGTTCCTCCCAAAATGTTCTGATTTTATTCCACTCCCAGATACAATGAAATGACATTAAACCATTAAATGTATCTGGTGTTCCATAGGTTTGCATTAGCCATTTGTATTGTAGTCGTCTAAGATTTGCATTTATTGTTTGTTTATTGACATCTTTCCTCCATCTTACAGTACAGACAGCTGACTGCCCTCTACTTAGCCCCTGTGTCTTCAATCCACACGAGTCACGGTTACAGAAAACATAAAATGCCAGCAGGAACACACGAGGAGCAAAAAGAGATTTTAATCATAAAGCCTCATCTAATAAAATATCTCTATCATCTTAAAGGTCCAGTGTAATCTAATGTAATCAGAACTGCTTGGTTTTCACAGCCGCACAATAAGCCTTTTATGACTGCTTACGTCAAGTGACTTGTTTAACAGAGGTGCCACCATCTTACAGACAAACCAGCCAGAACATGCATTTTTAAGTTCTAAAGAGCGAGTTTTGTAGAAACAAACGAGTAGTTTCGCCCACATGTGCATAAACCGAGGAAGAAGAAGAAGAAGAAGAACTGCAGAGAGTTTAGAGAGTCTTAACATCCTTTGTGCTCCGTGAATTATTTCACATATAAAAACACGTTTGTCACTTTATCTCGCTGTTAGACTTTTCTACGAGTGTTAGGGCCAAACTGTAAGGAGAATAAAGTCGGAATCTTTCGAGAATAACGTCGTAATCCTTCAAGAATAAACTCATAATCTTTCAAGAATAAAGTCGGAATCTTTCGAGAATAAAGTCGTAATCCTTCAAGAATAAAGTCGTAATCTTTCGAGAATAAAGTCGTAATCTTTCAAAAATAAAATCTTTCAAGAATAAAATTGAATCTTTCGAGAATAAGAATCCTTCAAGAATAAACTCATAATCTTTTAGAATAGTAATCCTTCAAGAATCAAATCTTTCATAATAATCTTCAAGAATAAAGTCAGAATCTTTCGAGAATAACGTCGGAATCCTTCAAGAATAAACTCATAATCTTTCGAGAATAACGTCGTAATCCTTCAAGAATAAACTCATAATCTTTCAAGAATAAAGTCAGAATCCTTCAAGAATAAACTCATAATCTTTCAAGAATAAAGTCGGAATCTTTCGAGAATAAAGTCATAATCTTTGGAGAATAAAGTCGTAATCTTTCAAGAATAAAGTCGTAATCTTTTGAGAATAAAGTCGGAATCTTTCAAGAATAAAGTCGTAATCTTTCAAGAATAAAGCCGTAATCTATCAAGAATAAAGTCGGAATCTTTCGAGAATAAAGTCGTAATCCTTCAAGAATAAAGTCGTAATCCTTCGAGAATAAAGTCGTAATCTTTCAAAAATAAATTTGTAATCTTTGGAGAATTAAATCATAATCTTTCAAGATTAAAGTCCTAATCTTGTCCAATGTCCAATCAAGTGACAAACACATTCTTAAACTAGTGTGAACAGTTAAAGGTCTAATCTCATCTAATGATCAGAGCGGAGACTGACTTGCATAAACAGATGACTCCTGTGCCTCTGCTTTCACAAGCACTTCATGGAACCTTGGAGCCCTTTGTGTAGCAGACAGGATGTAAACTCTCTCTCTCTCTCTCTCTCTCTCTCTCTCTCTCTCTCTCTCTCTCTCTCTCTCTCTCTCCTCTCTCTCTCCCCCTCTCCCTCTGACATTTCCTCCTCCTTTGTTTGCTCAGTCGTAATCTTACGCCTCAAAACTCACGTACATTCAGGCAACTGTAAAAAGAAATATGTTGGCACAAGATGGTGTCAAAGTATGTATAAAATACTTATTCTAAAGCTAAAAACCAAACACTTACAAGTATTTTAATTTTTTTTTCTTAAATACACCTACACAAACATTTACTTACTGGTAGTATATTCAATTTCTGCCAATGTTCATCTGAAAAAGCTGGTGCATCTTCCCGCAGCAGCCATTCTTCTGTGTCTTGTGCACCCTTCTTTTCAAGCAAACCCTGTGCAGTTTACTCTCTTTCTCCACCACCGTTACACAGTATATCAGTTTAATGACGAGTGTGAAGTTGCAGCTTTGTGTCTCCTGTTTCTCCCTCTTCAGGCCCTTTGCTGTCCTCCCCCGTGCCTCCCTCACTGCTGTAACTAGTCTCTGGAGAGGTTTAGTCAGTGGTGACTGGGCCTTTAATGGAGCACGCTCGTGATAATACACTTACGCTGCTTTCCTTGTGTCATGCTACTGTACTGACGTAGGCCAGCGGGTTTAGACTCTGATTCACGGGGCTCTGTGAATGGCCCCTGATTGCCTATTCTCTCGCCCCAGCTCAGCGCGCTCTGCCTGGTAGCACACTGTCGCTAAGAGCCCATAAATCCCACTGACACGGTGACAACTACTGGGCATGAAAAACAGAGCAGATGTGGGTTTTGTAAATATGTGAAGAGCGAGGGCTTTTGTGGTGTGGAGGCATGCGTGAAGCCTGGAGAGTGGAGAGGAGGCTAAAGCACTTTACTGGTTCCACTGCTGCTGCCGCTCTCTCTCTCTCCCTCTCTCTCTCTCTCCCTCCCTCCCTCTCCTCTTTTCTTTCTCTGTCCAGGCAGGTGGTTGATCTCCTCCCTCTCTCAGATAGATGGATGGATAGAAACAAGTTAACAAATCTCTCAAGGATGGTGTAACTCTGTAAAATGTGCACCACAGCGACCTTTAGCGCTTAGAGCGGTGACTGCAGATGAAAACACTGCCGGGGGCGGGATTGTAGGATTTTTCCAAAAATACAGCACTTAAACCTGACATTACACAGTTCAACACATACATAAATGTCTCATCATCTGTTCTAGTTTTATAAACATTTAATCTTTTTGGTCAATTGTGGCACGTAAGCAACAGGCGGAGATTGCAGATTAAAGTGTGTCTGATTAAAAGCAAGGAGGCAACAATAATGGAGCATAAATACTACGTTAAATATCTACTATTGTCTGTTGCATCTCTACTGCAGACCCTTGTTTTTCTTCTCCTCTGGTCGAGTCATTTTTGAGAGGTGCACTGAGGCTTTCAAGGTTAATTCGACTAGATTTGACCAGATTTTTGTTTGTTTTTGCAGCTTTTACTCAGTAACACAGTAAAGAGCATTCATTTTCTTTGAAGGAAGTGACTTTGACGTAGTTTTTTTTGTCAGTTTTTTTCATTTTCTTCAATCCCAACTTCCTCTGTTGTTGTGGGAATGAAGCATGTATCTCTGGATCCACTGTCTGATGATCAAACATCTCTGGCAATTAGTAAAAAAAAACCCGTTAAATTGGAGACACCACCATATGATATTATCCCAACAAAAGTATTTTGCAAAGTCATATATTGCGATATAATCGCACAACAGCTCTCGCGAGAGTGAGCACTTGGCACCATCTAGTGGACTGAAATTAATTTTGTGATGCTAATCCACAAAAAAGTGCTGAATAGAAATGTCGATAAAGAAATCAATAAAAATAGAAAGCATAAAAACACAAAACGTTTAAAAAAACGATACAGAGAATAGTAAAAAACAAAGAAAAAAAACAGAAAAGCAAACAAAACAAAAAATGGGAGCCCAGCTCAACCACCAGTGAGTAAGAGTACGACTACTTGGTGTCTCAAAAGTGAAAAATACACAAAATATCATCCTCTGCTGCACCATTTCTTCTCTGTCACACACACATGAATGGTGAACAGCCACTGAACGTCCTCTTGTCTGTGTGTTCTTCTCGTCTCTGTCTACCCTCGGGTCAGGTGGTGAGCGCTCTGGAGTCCAACCCCACCGCGCGGCGCACTCAGCTGCACCACAAGTTCGAGCAGGTCATTGCTCTCGTGGAGGACAACATCTACGAGTGCTGCAGCGAGGCCTGAGCCTGCACGCCTGCCTCTCTTCCACTCGCCACCTCTTCCTCCTGCTGACAGCTGCCTCTCTCTCTCTGTCTCTCCCTCTCCCTCTCTCTCACTCGCTCTCACCTACACAGTTACTGGGGAATGTCGGCCACTTGCTGAGCGCCGCTGTTATTCCCACAGACTCTAACAAAGTGGCAGAGTGAAGGGACTTAAATCTGTGTTCCTCCTTTCATCTGGGAACGCCGTGCAGAATCTCCCAAATGCTTCCCGGCGACACGGACAGACAGAATTCCAGTTTGACTCGGCTCTATGCTTTAGAGGGAACGTGTAGGAGCTTGGAGATGAGGCTCTTTTTTTTTTTTTTTTGTCTGGATGTCTTTACAGTTACTGGGAGCTACAGGAAGCCCTGGTGGCAATCTTTTAACGCACTGAACCCTTTTTTCCTGAAGGGAATGAGCCAATGATGCACTGTACTGTATTATAATGTCAATAGCAATATTTATAGATGTGTTATAATGCTTTCAGGTGGCCTCCTGTTTGCCAGGATGAGTAGAAACTCCTCCTGTCTCCTAAAGCCTGCACTGTTCTCAGGTGTGATTGACGACGGCTGACGTGCTGCCGTCGACCGTCCGGACAGTGCGTCTCTTTGTGCTTTGCAGGTTGATGATGGAAGACGGAGTGGACGGACGAAAAATATAAATGACTGAATGAAATGGAATGTTTATGTGGTTCACTGGGAAGAGCTGCATCAGAAGAGGAGATGTGTCGATCGATCGTCAGTGTTCTTGTAAAAAAAAAAAATGAATATCATGTTGGATTCCAGACCAATGTACAAGAGGGAAATTTACATATATGACATAAAAGTGAGGTCAATATAATCCCAGGAGAGCCTGTATTTGTGACGCCAAATGACCGTGTCCATGTGTGTGAAATGAATTAACAGTATTTAGGATTTTAAAATGTCGAATAATGACAACATTTATCATAAACCAGTGTAAGAGTGCTTCATTTTCTTTTTACAGTTTAGAACATTATGGCAGAGCGAGACACTAGAAAATTCTGACGAAAATTCTGGCGAAATTTCAAGCGTGCCTGCTGTTCTTGCTGCCGATGTCTTTGGGTGCAGGACTTCTGCTGGTAAAGGAATAATATTTGAGTGGATTGAATCTTAAAAACTTGACGTATTCAGACAAAGTGGTATTTTGGTGGAATCCACCATTAGAACACCAAGTTTTAATGCAGAGAGAGACACTCAAAAGCCCCTCCCTAATCCCCCCCTCCCCTCCTCCTTCCACACACACACGCACACACCTGTGCCTAACTGTCCAACACCTGCATTAATGCACAAACCTGTGCTTCTCCCAAACCTCTAAGAAACAGAGAATACAGCATGTTTTAAAGTTGTCATATTTCAAGAAGAGTTGATGATAGAGATAAAATTTTTATTTTTTTGCTAGGTTACAATGTCGTCCAAAATGTGACAAAAATGTCATAGGTTTGTATGTCGTCCAAAATGTGACAAAAA